>NC_051392.1:30773266-30783266 GCF_015228065.2 Penaeus monodon | reverse complement strand
TGATTACGCACACCCATATGCGCACATACGTTTATGAATGCACATTAGTGTTCACCCACATCCATATATATATATATATATATATATATATATATATATATATATATAAAATATATATATATATATGTATATACAAATATATATATATATATATATATATAATATATATATATATATATATATATGTATATAATATAATATATATATATATTGCTACGCCAGTGGGTCCTTGTCTCTGTGCAAAACATGTGTTAACATGAAGGGACCTGGGCAAACATGACGTAGCGGGCTGTGAGCGGAGGAACAAGCCGGGAGACGCGGTTGGGTGCTGCTCCTGTACAGACCTTGTGTGTGCCCTTGTGACCTGATATACTTTGTGTTGCCCTGTTATAAGCTGTATCATACAGTGTGACATGCTGGTTTCCCCTGTATTGTGCCTATAGAAAAGTGTACGGGTAAATAACTTGTGGAAATAAAGGAAAGACTGTTATTTTGTGTTTATTTCGTGCCCTGCCTCTCCAGGTGGCGTTTCCCCTCGTGGTGTTCTGGGGACGCTGTGGTGCCCGGTGCCTCTTGGAGCTGTTCAGTGTTCACGACCCTGTGGATAGCACGCCGTCTGCCTAGCCTGCCTTGTGTTGGTGGCAGAGAGACGAGGCGGCCGGCGTAACAATATATATTGTATATATATATACAGATATATACGTGTAGTATACATATATATGTATTATATATATATATATAGTATTATAAAATATAGATATTATATTATATATATATATAAGTTATGATATATAATATTATATATATATATAGATATATATATATATATATATATATATATATATTATTATATATGTATAATATAAATATAAAATATATATATTATATATACACATATATATATATATATATATATATATATATTTATATATATATATATATATATATATATATATATATATATATATATAATATATATATAATATATATATATATATAATAAATTTTATAATTATTTTAACGGTAGGTTCATGTTGAGCCGCCGTGGTCACAGCATGATACTTAATTGTAGTTTTCATGTTGTGATGATCTTGGAGTGAGTACGTGGTAGGGTCCCCAGTTCCTTTCCACGGAGAGTGCGGGTTACCTTTTTTAGGTAATCATTCTCCCTATTTATCCGGGCTTGGGACCAGCACTGACTTGGGCTGGCTTGCTCACTCAGTGGCTAGGTAGGCAATCGAGGTGAAGTTCCTTGCCCAAGGGATCAACGCGCCGGTCGGTGACTCGAACCCTTGAACTCAGATTGCCGTCATGACAGTCTTGAGTCCGATGCTCTAACCACTCGGCCACCGCGGCCTATATATATATATATATATATATATATATATATATATTATATATATATAAAATATATATATATATATATATATATATATATATATATAAACACACACACACACACACACACACACACACACACACACACACACACACACACCACACACACACACACACACACTCTCTCTCTCTCCATATGTGACTCAAGATATGGTGTTTCCATGCAATTCTTTTACACAGTAAACATATATGACATTCATGATAAACTTTTATAATGAATACTTAAGTTTACTATAACTACGGATGGTCAGTGTATGCTCTTTGTAACACTATATTACAATTTTGTCCTGTATCTACTGATTGTTATATCCACTCACTGTGTACACATATATTGAAAATTCCACTTGTTCAGCCTGCTTCTGTCATGTAAGCACAGCTTCAGTATACTAACCAAGCCTGAAGAAAACGATAATCTAGATAAATCTTGTTATTTCTATTATGTTGTCACAAACAATGCCACCTTCTCATAACCTGAGCCATTATCCTATGAAGTTTATTGTAGGTACGTGTGAACTTAACTTTGCATGCCCCGCACATCACTCAACAAGGCCTTGTAACAAGGCTAAGAAAGCAGCATTCCTGATGACTCAGAACAGGTCAATTCTTCCCTAATTCATCATGAAGTTGTAGAACCAGCTCTGAAAGCATGGACATACTTTGCCCAGCATTTTATAACATCACTTCAGATTACCTGTTCATGCTTAGTCTGCTACCACACATTTCCCAACAAAGTGAAACACAACTTTGACCTTACAACAAGCAACATGGTCTCTATCATCAACTCACTTACAGTAGTAACAAGTCATAGGATTCACAACTAATAGCTAGACAAAGAACCATACCTCTGAAGATGCCTCCACATAGGTAGCGGTGAAGCATTCACAACCCTGACTAAACAACATGAATTGTCAATGGTCTAGTGCACTCTACGATTATTGCCCGATCTCCCTCTACTTCTCTCTGAAGATGCTCCACAAAGGTAGCAGTGAAGCATTCACCTCTAACCAAACAACTTGAATTGCCAACAGTCCAGCAGACTCTACAATTATTGTCTGATCTTCCTCTGCTTCTTCCATATTGGTAACCTACAACATCCATATTAGCAACCCAGCATCAAAAGCTGCTGGGACATAAGGCCACAGAAACAACCAGGAGTTGGACATCAGGTACCTTCCACTATAGCAAGAACAGCAAGCAGACATACCAACACAAGGCCTCCCACCTTCTGATTCAATATGCTTGCTAGAATGTGATGTTAGATTTAGCTTAGTTTTCTTCCTTTCCTGTGACAGTCTGTGTTCCTTCCATTCTGCAAAACTACTTAAAACATATTTTTTTTGTTTTGTTTACCTGTGGTGTACCCCTTCTTGCTGCTGAGTGAACTCAAGTATATGAAATTTTGTTTGTTTATGTGTAGCATTTCCTTTACTGTTATTGTCTCACACACGCATACGCACACACACACACAAATAAATAAATCAATAAAATAAATAAAGAATAATGTTTTATCATGAATGCAATGTGACAGTTTCAAATCTATTACCACTAAGATGGCCTAGACAGGCGAGAATTTATTTGTTCTACAATTCAAAAAGCGCATACAAACACTACAAAACCAATAATATACTGTGAAATGCACTTCATCACCACAACTCATTTACAACTCCCTAGGCACATGGTATATATCAGTGGTGTAAATTTTTGCATTTTGTAATAAGAATTTCCCTACTGCAATGATGAATGCCATGTGACTAGAGATCCACACAAGTTTGACTGAATAGTAACACACAGCCTCAAATGAAATGAAGGAATAGCATATGTTGTTGTATCATATAAGACTTGGATTTCAATGTGAAATTTACAGGTAAAGGATCAGAATAATAGATCATGAAGAAATAGAATCATATATTAGCAAAATTCCTTACATTAAAATACACTATCAATTTCTTTCCTACCAAGTTATTTTTATAATGATGTGTATCTGAAACTAGAAAATAAACCTCTATTCTCTAGTCTGCTTTTCAGAAAGAAGAAAAAAGTTTTGTAATTACAAATGGAAATAGAAAGAAAGAAAGAAAAAATATGTATATATAATAATAATAATAATAATAATACAGGTGGAAAGGAAGGGGATAACTTTTTGGTACATTCAAATTTAACTGTATGCTAGATCTGCCTGCACCAAAAGTTATTCACAGATAGGACTATGGTCTCAAGTTTCAAACTTATATCTACTGAATTACTAAATCTATTATTGCTGCAGTATGCTTTCAATTATCAATGCATTTCACAGGTGAAGTGAACATCTGCTGTTTCTAACATCAAATTTATTTCTTCTAAACATTTTGCCAAATTAAAACCATACTGTTAGGGCAAGCATGTTTAATATATCATGGTTACTTTTATGACCATCCTTCTGAATAAAGAATGGAATACGTAAATAATTGCTTATGTCTGAAGTTCAAGGTCCTTTACAACCAATGACTGGCAGCTGTGCAAAACTTATTTGTACTTTAGAAAGTCAAAAATACAAATTAACTTAATACTAGGTAGAAAAGTAAAATCTCAAGAGATATTTAAGGCCATAATAAAACTTAAGCTGTACAATGTTATTTTCTTTTCCTAGCATGGAAAATGTTTTACATGTAAAAGGTACTACTCGATTATAAAATCTATAAATTTATTCTTCAAATCGAAACTATACAACTGCCAAGAATATTGACACAAATTAAATAATTATGCTCGACTTTCTGCCAATACTGGGGGAGTTATAATTGTCTGATTATTAGCTGAACTTTGTTTATCACTTGCTTCTCCAGAGTTCACTTGAGATGCAATTAAGCCTGGGTTGATGGTAACAGACTTTGTAGCATTGTATGTTTTGTAGATTCCCACTAATCTATCTGCTAGTTCAAACATTTGTGACCTCAGAGAGATGATGATAAATTGTGCATTTCTGGTGCGCTCCTGAAAAACAACAAACAGCTATTAGGCACTATTTACAAGGCAAGTTAAAAACATTATATCAGTACATTTATATCAGTGAAAAAGTACAATAATTATAATAATTACCTTAATATAATTGCCAACAATAGACACATTCTTAAAGTCAAGGGCAGCATCAATCTCATCCATGACATAGAGTGGTGTTGGTTTGTAGTAATGAAGAGCAAACACCAGAGCTAGTGATGATAATGTTTTTTCACCTCCAGACAAATTGTAATATTTTTCCAAGATTTCTTGGTGGTCTTACACTGAAAAGAAATTCACACATTAATACTGTATCTGTTTACAGAGTATGATAATTAAGACAACCTTTTCAAAATTAATAATCTGTTCAATATAGTGACGCGTATACAACTGTTTGGGGTTTATCAAAAAGAATACATCCAGAATTTATAAAAGTTACTTAAAACATTTCTCATCTCAATGCCATAAATAAAACTTTTAAATAATTTTCACCTCATTTTTCTTTCCCAATATGGTAAAATATTTCAGAAGCTGGCAATGCTGATGTTATATCACACCAATCACTCTAGAAATAATAGATTTAACACCCAAAGAAAATACCCTAAATTCCCATCCCTCCCTTCCCCACAACTGCAGTGAACTCTAAATATTCTATTTTGACTAAGGGTAGAGCTAGTGTTTCAGGTTTAAAGAGCTCAATTGTACACAATAAAAATACATATTGTCTTGGTTTCTCAAATGGTGATAAGTATTTAAATATATAAATAATTGCAAAAATAATTAATCAGTAGTCCAGCCACACCAGGAGCTGACTGTATAGGAAGAGAATGAGTGAACAGATGGGAATGGGGTATGGAATGGGATGGTGGTTTAGTAATCTCAGGGGGAGGATAGGGTGGGAGGAGAAACCATCCATATACAAAACTGAGGGAAGAAAACAGCCCAATAGTTTTTGAAATATGATGGTTAATAAAGCTGGCCATACAAGTATAGTCAACTGACGTGCCTCAGATTTTGGGCATTAAATAAATGGGCTATCCTGAAATGCAGACTACAATAAGTGCTGTGAAAACTTTGCTCCATTCAATTCATGTTCTTTTCCTCATTTAACCCATTGTTGTCAGGATGGCAAGAATACATCCAATGTTTCTTTGTGTCTATTGACTATCTTTACACATAGATGGCTCCACCAGTACTTAATCACCAAGCAGTCAATTAATAGTATACCTGCATACCCTTTTCCTTGATTTTTGGAGATTTATGTTGCTATCAGTATTGTGAAATCAACGTGTATGAACTCTTGATAAGTAAACACCTTGTCCATAACGCAGTTGAACTCTTGATAAGTAAACACCTTGTCCATAACGCAGTAACAATAAATACTAAGTCTTGTGCCACAAGAACTACCCTGGAGCCCGGGGCCTCTCGTCTTGCTTGACATTGTTGTTCCTGAGTTTTCCTAAAGTAAATTGAAGTAAAGTAAAACCTGTAATTACAGATAATTTATTGTGCTTTGCCAGCACCTTCAGTGCTCTTTGTTTTGCAGGTGACACAAGGCTACAGTAGGCGTAGTCAGCACCCCACCTCAGACCCGCAGCTCTCTTCTACACCATGGTAGCCCTTGTGGGCTTTGACCCGTGGGTAGGGAGGCCCAGTAGTCTGGGGCATCCTTTGGGTGCACTTTTTCTTTTTCTAAATTTTTTGCCTTAATGTGACTTTCCTGAGCCTGCCGGAGTTCCACGTGAACTCCCGTATTCGCTTGGGGGGTGAGCATCGAATTACCGTCCTTTGCCTAGGCAAGTTCGGCGGTAAGGAAGTGTCCCAAACATAACTTGAGCCCTCTGTTGTACTGGAGAACACAACAAAGCTTCCACTGGGGGGGTAGAGGACGAAAAACTTGCCTTACTCTCTTAGCTATTGCTGTTAGGTTGATACCAAAAGTTGAGAGTTTTTGATCCCTTCAGGACAACAATTTTGAGCCAAGGGGTCAGATTTGCGTCAGCTTAAGATGTATTGATAAAGACTCAAGTAAATTTGTTTGCTGTAAATGTGCTGAAGCCCATGACACCATCACATGTACTAGTCAGATTTCCAAATGTGCTAACTGTGGAGGTCCCTATCAATCAGAATCTGAGTGCAGCATCCTGAAGAAGGAGACTGAGACATTAGCATATATGAGAAAACATGAAGTTAGTTATACTGAAGCTAAGAGGAAAGTGGAAAGTTTGATACACAAACCCAACACTTCCTATGCTGCAGCAGTAACTAACATCATCCCTAGTGCAAGTAATGTCAGCCAACAGCTTGCAGCCAAGGATAAAGAAATTGCCGAACTCAAACAAACGTTAAAGACCTAAACATTAAAGTTTATCAATGACTAAATTGGTCAATCATATGGCTGCATCAACCCAGCATAAACATCCTAAGGAGGCTGATACGAATCACAGTCCGCATCGCTCCTCCCCATCCGGGCGACTCCCGTGAGGACTTAGCCTGGCTCGCGATCGGCTTCTCGAGAGAGAAGCAAATCGCAATCTGTCAGTAGTCTCCCTCACCAGGAGGTGCAGGACATGGAGGCTTCTGTCTCAAAACCATCCTGAGAGAGGTCCCTGGGAAGCAAGGGAGAGGAGGCGCCTCCCTCCTATAAAAAGAAAATTAAAACTGGTGGACAAGGCACTTCCAAATCCCATAAAACGTAATCTTCGCATCGACCATTATACAATGGAACTGTCAAAGTCTTAGATCTAAAGAAAATGACCTTAAGTTATTAGCTTCATCCTATGCTCCCGATATTAGAGTTCACCAAGAAACACTTAACACTACTCGTCTCTGTGAAGGTCGTTTTGCTGAGGAACTACCATTTATGTCGGAAGGATCGTGAGGGTAGGGGCGGAGGTGGAGTTGCTATGTACATCCACCAAAGCCTCCCTTTTACTGAAGTGACTATTGATTCTACTTTGGAGTTTGTCTCATGCAAAGTAAAAATTAACGGCACGTATTTGACTATATGTCCAGTTTATTGTCCACCTGATAATGTGATAATCTATGATGAGCTCTTTGCTCTTCAGGACTGTCTGCCACAAAGTAAAGTTATTTTAGGTGGTTTTAATGCTCATCATATGTTACCGGGTTCCCTGCGGGTGGATGGTAGAGGTGAGCAAGTAGTTAAGTTGATCAATGAGTCTGATCTGGTCCTTCTGAACGATGGTAGTCCGATGCGGGTGGACGATAATACCGATAATTTGAGCTTTATTAACCTATCACTGGTCTCTTCATCAATAGCAGCCAAGTGCCTGTGGCACACCATTGACGACTCAATGGGAAGCGATCATCTTCCTATTTTGATTGAATATTCATGCGACACAGTGAGAATGCCTTCAGCACCTAAATTTAACGTAAAAAGAGCAGACTGGGTCGCCTTCACAAGGAGCGTCAAGCTCAAACTTGTTGGAGAAACCATTGATGATAAAGTAAACAATATTCAGAATTCGATCTTAGAAGCAACATTGCTATCCATTCCTAAAACTTTGGCAGATAGCGTTAAGCATAGAGTTCCATGGTGGACACCAGATTGCCGCAGGGTGCTGTGCCGACGCAATAAGGCCTACAAGCTTTTCAAAAATAACATCACTAATGAGAACTTTTCAACTACAAACTAGCAAGAGCTAGGGCTCGTAGAGTAATAAGACAAGCAAAAAGAGACTCCTTTGTCTTGAGCTTTGTCTCTGCAATTAACAACAATACCAAAATATCAGATTTGGTCCACTGTCAATAAAATCAATATGAAAAACAAATCTTTCAAAATTAATAAAATCATCCATGAGGGTACTAATTTTGATTCATCTACAGACCTTGCTAGTGCACTTGCCAGGCAATTCTCTCATACAAGCAGCTCAGCAAATTACCATCCTGCATTCCTGACCATCAAGGAAGCAGCTGAGCCACAACCTATTCATTTTGCCACAGGAGATAACTTTGATTACAATAAAGGTCTAACAATGGATGAGCTTGACAAGTTGCTTATGCAAGGTCATGGAACAAATTGTTAACAGTAGGCTATTGCATTTTTAAAAATCCAGTAAGATTTGATTTCAGTATTTTTAGATATAGAAAAATGCAACATGACATGGCGGTATGGCCTATTCAGAATACTTTATGCTTTTGGATTATGTGGAAACTTGCCTTGCTTTATTTAAAAATTTCATCTCTGACAGAACTTTTGCTGTCAAATTGTTTTCTGACAATGTCACTTTTCTGGACATTTTTGTCCAGGCAAATGGGGTCCCACAAGGAAGTGTCTTGTTGCCAACATTATTTTTATGCATGATAAATGATATCTTACCAGCTCTCCTTGGAATCTTTAATACTCACTGTACACTGATGATTGTGTATTATGGCATTCCAGCAATAATGCAGACTTCTCGGCAAATAGCATCCAACTGGCACTGGATATGATTCATAACTGGGGGCTCCGATGAGGGTTTAAGTTTTCCACAAGAAAGAGTATTGGGGTTATTTTCTCACATAGGAGGAGGCCGAACATAAGCTAACTCTAGACAACCACCCAATACCTATTCAAAATTTTACTAGATTTCTTGGTCTACTCTTTGATGGTAGACTCAATGAAAGACCACATTGGTCAGTTAAAGAATTAATGTTGAAGAGCACTAAATTTCTGGTAATAAAGGGAGCTGAAGAGTCTTTACTTATGATATATAAAGCCCTGATCAGGTCTAAAGTAGATTATGGGTCAATAGTGTATGGCTCGGCAATCGAACACAGTTTGAAGGTTTGGATGCTGTGCAGAATGCTGTTTGCGTGTGTGTGTTGGAGCCCTAAAATGTACTCGGATCGAGCATCTTGAGGTGGGGTCAGGAATACCTCCCCTCTGACTCAAGACGCGGCCTGTTAGTTCTGACCTGTGCGGCAAAGGTGGCTCAAGACCCGAGCCACCCTAATGGCAATAGAGGCAATAGCCCTTTGCCACGGGACTCATGACCTCATCAAGAAAGTCGGTATAGATCGATACCCTGGTTCATTCGAATATAGCACCATGGGAAACCCCCAACTTTCTATCATGGAAGCCTGGCTTACATCAGCCAAGGCCATGGTGCCGGAGGTGGAGGTACGCCAGAGGTTCAGAGATCCTTATTAAACATCTCCCTTTTTTCATATATATACCAACGACTCCAAGACAGATGAGTGTGTGGGTGTATGGTCGACTGAATGTCAACTAAAGTTCAGACTGCCGAATCATACATTGTTCTTTCTTGCTGAACTTTTTGCCATAGACAAAGCTATTGATTTTGCACTATCGATGACCCATAATAGAATAGTTATTTTTTCAGATTCATTAACCCATTGCGACGGGTGGCATGTACGTACATGCCATGGCATGCGGGACCATCTGCCGGGGGCACGTACGCACATGCCATAGAGTATGCATGGACATGCCATGATTTTTTTTTTGTTATAATCACGGCAAAAGATTATTTTTTGCCAGTGAAAGTGTGATTAAGTCGGTTCTAACACTTTCTCATTTTTACCATGCAACAAACAAAAAAATGCAACAAACGACAATTACAACTCCATGATGCCACACACTGCTTATTTTATCGGACTATAGACCGAA
>NC_051392.1:30730766-30768266 GCF_015228065.2 Penaeus monodon | reverse complement strand
CAAGAGGTCCACATGCAGTGCTAATAGCTACATCATATTTCTCATCTATTCCACCAAGGTCACCTAAACGACCAAAAATTCCAGGTATATTCCATTTCTTTTCTGGGTTTCCCTAATAGCATCCATAACCCTACCACGAGAACGTGAGAAATGCATAGCACTTACGTTTTTCTTCAAGCTTCAATCGGAAATTTTTCAGTTCTTCTTCAACTGTTGCTGTTCGGAATAAGTTGTTGTAGTCGCAACATATCTTCATTTAATTTTTGTTCATCTTTGGAATTTGTTCATTAATCTTTGCACTTCTCTTCCCTACTGCTAACAGTATTTTTTTGCTTTTTTAAGTCCCGCTACAATCTGTTCAAGTTTCTTCTTCTCACTTCGCTCAGTGCTCTGGTAAATATCCCGCTCAGATTTGGGCAATATCAACAACACTCTTGGTTCGTCTACTTCCTTTCGCAGATCAATAAGTTGGTTTCATATTGGCTTTCTCATCCTGAAGCTGCCCGAGTTTCTGAGTTGAGAGTTTTCATTTCCTTGTGGTAAGCTTCCTCCTCTTCTTTCTCTTCTCCTCCCAAAATATCACGCAGACCCTCACACTCCTGTATATCCTTTTCATTCTTTTTCAGGCACTGAAGAAGTTCCTCCCAGTTTGGTTTTCTCAGTGTTGAGCTGACTTATCAATTTTTCCTTTCTGGTTCTTGTGTTTTAGGTCTTTTTGTAGTTTGACATCTCACTCTCAAGTCCTTTAAATTTCTCCTAAACACTCTTCCTTTGCCCTTGCTATGTTTTCCAGACCTTCCCCTCTTCTTAATCTCATCTTTTTTCTCCTTTCTTCTCTTTTAACTTTTAGTTTCTTCTTTACATCACTCATGCCTTCATCTACTCCTTCTTTTCTCCTCTGCCTTTCTTTGGTACGAGAGCAGTCAAGATAATAATTTGGTTAAAGTTGTGCTTCTTGGGGAGTTATGTCATTTTCAAGCCTGAGGTGTTCACTGCAGCAATTTTTTGGGTCCTTCCAATTCATCCTTCTCTTTCTCCACCATCTTCACACGATTCAGCTTTTCTCCCCTTGCTTCATTCAGTTCTTCGACTCTCTGGACAATAATTCATAGGTTCTTAAATCTTGAGGAACCCACTATATCCCCTAAAACTCCAGCATTCCAGTGTCATGCTCAGTAAGTGCCTTGGGTTTCATCATAGCAATCTGTTCAACTTCACCTTGGAGAATCAGGAAACGATTGTGATCAAGATCAATGCCATGTGCCCTGAGTTCCTTTGCCACCCCTTTAAACTGACACCTCTTTCCATTTATCTGGTAAAATGAGGAATTGTCCTTAAATGCTGTTCGTGAAACAACAAACTGTGAGTTTGGGATAACCTCAAAAATCATCTTCTTTGTCAATAATTTTCTGAAAGTGCACACAAACGTACAACTCTGTACATTTGGATGAGCTTCAGAGTTGTGAATAAAAAACAGAAATCTTTTTTGAACGGATCTCTGAGCACGGTAACCAAACACAAAGAGCATTGAATAAATAAAAATATTTTTTTCCACTGCCATTTGGCCCAAAAATTTGATGTAAGCTCTTGTGAAATGGACCAGTACCTGAGAGACAAAATTAGAGAAAAAAATTGAGATTACCTTCCTTCTTTTTAGACTGAAACCACATATAATTAATTCAAAAAATCCAATGAGTTCAATTTTGAAATCTAAAATACAATAGTTAATAACAAAATTAAAATTTATGGGAATTGATTAATTAATCATTATCATCTTATTTCATTAAATTCTCCCCACAAAAATGAGTGAAGTTTAAGATTCTTCTGCTGAACAAGAATCTATATGCCTTACAGAAGTGGCATCAGAAGTGTGTAGTTTTACCTGCCTTCCAGCATAACTTTTAAAGAAGTTATTTTCAATATGCGTAATGAAAAAACCCGAGGGCCTGTACTGTCAAAGGTGCAAGCTGGTGGAGGGGTGGAGGCAGATATATTTTCCCCTATCCGGACCCCACCTCCTCTTCTCATCATCCTCATCCTCATCCTCCATTGCAATCCCCCTACATCTTTCTCTATCTCTGAATTTTCCCTTTTTTCTCCTTCTTATCCTTGTCCTTCCTGTCTGATGGCATGTTTATGTGCTGGAAACTAAGACAATTAATATTAGCTAAAAATCTAAGTAAAAAATCAGAGGAAAGTAAATTCAGACAAACAGTTTCTGGACTGATTTGTTGTAAACTTAAGTTTATTATGATGGTATTTAAATATGGTGGAAATAATTGAACAGGGATTAACCCCTTGCCGACGGGTGGCATGTACGTTTCATGCCATGGCATGGCGGGACCATCTGCCGGGGGGAAAGTACGCACATGCCATAGGGGTATGCATGGACATGACATGAGTTTTTTTTTTGTTACAATCACGGCAAAGATTTTTTTTTTGCCAGTGAAATTTGTGTTTAAAAGTCGGTTCAAAACATTTTCTCTTTTTACCATGCAACAAACAAAAAAAAATGCAAAAACGAAAAATTTCAATCCATGGAACACACGGCTTATTTTATTCGGACTATAAAAGGAAAAATGATCAACTATGGGGGGGATATAAAAAAAAAATGCCTTCAGTCTCGATTTAAAAGGGAAATTTTGGCAAGTAGCCCACTGTAAAAAAATAATGAAAAATTGAAAATAAAAACATATCTTCGTAGTTTTAGGGAAGAAAGGGCATGGGAGGGTTGGTATTTGGAAATAAAGTGGTCGCCCCATGCTCGGGCGCGATATAAGCCCCGGGGAGCGGGGCCCCGGGCCCAAATATAAATGCTACCCGTCAATTAGGGTTTAATGTTTTAAACCCAAAAATAAACTTATAAAAACTTAATAAAGAAAACAGACAAATTTTCTTAAAAAATGAAAAAATATATATGGCAATCCAAAAGGGAAAAATGGTTTTAAATTGTGATCATTAATAGGAATATGTTTAAAAAAAATAAGTAAAAATTAGAATGCAAAATTACAAAACGAACAGGGGACAAAAACAACACACAGGTTATCAAATTTAGTGTGTACTGCAAAAAAATGCGCAACTTTATCTTTTCAAATCGATAAAAAATTTTTTTCAAAAATATTTTTGCGCCCCCAAAATCTTGACAATACTAGTCCTGTTTAGATTATCCCCACTTTTTTTACTTCATATAAACAAAAACTTAGGGGGGGATAGGGGGGGAGGGATGGGGTTACCATAGAAATTATGGGGGAAAAATATGATATAAAGTTTTACACACAATACAGGGTCCCCTTAAAAATTTTTAATGTGGGCTCCAGGGCAAAAATCCTGAAATTTGAGAAGTGATGGTGAGAGAAATCAATTAGTTAAAGTAGGGGTCAAGAGGGGCAGAAGCAAACAAAATTTAAAATAAAATAATAAAATAAAAAATAAAAAATAATGAAATAAAATAAAAACCAAAAAAAAATAATTAAAAACACAACAATAATAAAAAAAAAATAAAAAATTAAAAATAAAAACTTTTGGGTTTATAGTGGAATTTCTGTAAATATTTTTTTTCCCCAAAAGAAATACACGGGAGGGTTTAGGGGAGAATCAAGGATCACCCTGGCCCCCAACCCTCAAACCCCAACAAATCCCCCCCCATATTTTTGGGACATGAAAAAGCTTGACGATATTTTGCTAAAAACCCTGACATGACAGTCATGCAAAGAAAAAGGGAGTAAGATAACAGAAAGTCCACTTGGTTTTCCCAAGAAAGCCCATTTGGTTTCATTTTGCTGTGATACGGAGGCGAAGCCCAACATTTTCTGCTGTAAGGGTCCCCCAGCTTTACAAAAGGCCCCATCAACCCTTGGGCAAAACCCCAAGTCAGAAATTTTTTTTTGGGAAGTGAATAAAATTCTGCAAATGGGGGGGGGGGGGACTCTACGGGAGTGTCGCCGTAAAAAAATTGCCATTTTGGCCCACAAATTTTTCTGGCAAACATACCAAGATTTTTCAATTTTTTTGGGGCCCTCTCTGACACTTGGGTTTTAAAAATTTTGGGTTACTTTTCACTTGAACAAAAAAGAACTTAAAGTTTTTAAAGTTTCTTAGATTTATTTACATCCCTTTTGCATACATTTTTTGGGCCTTCCCTTGGGACTTTGAAAAAAAATTTGACCGCCTTTTTCCCCCCCCACAGCCAGAGGCAAAGGGGAAAGGGGTTTGGGATAAGAAACCAAGGGGGAAATTTTCCCGGAACTAACAAGTATAAAAAAAACCTAGTTTTCAGCTTGAAAACTGCTGAAAAACCCCCGATGAGCTGAAAAGGAGTGTATAAAGGCTTTTTTGGGGGCCTTCCCTCTCAGGACCGTGGGGTTTTTTGGATTTGTGGATCAAACCTTTTGTTTCTGTGGCCCTAAAATGTTACAAAAATGACGGGAAAAATTTACAAAACATACCAGGTGCTTTTTTTAGGGATAAATAAGCAACGACCCCTGCCTAGGGTTTAAAAAAATAAGGTATGTCTTTTTTCAATGTTATATTCGGAACGTTTCGCCTCTAAAACATGCATATGCGACTCCCCCGGCTCCCCAACCCCTCTTTCTAAATTTTAGCCAACATATTTTTTTACACTAAAAACAACTTTCCCCAAATAAAACGCAACGAATTTCCCCTTGCTTACCTCTGAATTACTAGAAAAAATAGGCAGTGCATTCGGAGGCTCCGTTTGGCGCCTTGTCCTCGAAGGCAACAACAAGATGCTGCCTACCAATTATTTACGCATTTTGTTTTACGTTTGGCGTTGGTATCTATAGCAAAGGACCTCTTTAACGTTTCTCTTGGGATTTCTGATCACCCAAGAACTTCGGCTAGTAGACAATACTGCCTTAAGGAAGCGACAATAAATGTACAACGAAAACCTAACTTGTTGTTTTTTTTTCCCAAGCGCTCGTTCCATTCAAATGTTTCGTCGGGGCGCGGGGGTCGCTGCCTAAAATGTATTCAGTTATTCACGCTTGAGTCATCAAATGCATCCAGTTTAACATGCGAGACCATATCATTTTTTTTTTTTTTTGCAATCAGTATTTTCTTGGAGCGTGCAGCAGATTCGGGTGCTGATATCTGCGAGGGCGATTTTCTAGTTACTTCCGGAAAATCGTTGCTTTGAAAATAAACTAATAAATATATGCATAGCATCATCGTTATTATCATTGTTATAACCATTATTGTTATCATCATCATTATTATTATCACAGACATTATCATCTGTATGAGATCAGCATCACTATTTTATTATTACCTGTCAAACATCTGCTGACGTAAATTTTTAGTTACCGCTACGGAGTTAATTTTCTTAGGGAAAATCGTTGCCTCAGATAATATATTAGACATACATCCACAATCGTCACTGTCATCATTATCCTTTTTAGTAGTACTACTGTCATTGTTACCATCAATACATTACATATTTTCATTATTTTTTATTGTTATATTTGGAAGAAAAACCCACAATACAGTAGTCTCATTTTCAATAAATCTAGTTTTTGTATTGTGGATTTTTCTTCCATTGACACGGAAGAGTGTTTTTCTATTCATTCATTGTTATATATATATATATATTATATATATATATATATATATATATATTATATATATAATATATATATATATATATATATATAATATATATATATATATATATATATATTTATTTATTTATTTTTTTTTTCTTTTTCTTTTATCATTATCTTACCCTTATTATTATGATGATGCTTATTACCAATATTGCTATTATTAATATTATCATTATCATTGTTATTATTATTATTATCACTACATCATCATCATCATCATCATCATCACTATCATTGTTATTATTATCATCATCACCATCATCAATTTATTCTTCTTATTATTAGTATTGTCATTACCATGATGATAATGATTATTATCACTGTTGTTATTATTATCATTATCATCAATATAATAATGATTATTATTGTTATTATTTTTATTATTATTATTATTATCATTATTATTATAACTTTTATCATAATTACTAGTATCATTATATCTTATTATCAATAATAACAATAACAACAACAGCAACAACAACAACAACAATAATAATAATAATAATAATAATAACAAAAATGATAATGATAATAATAGTAATGATGATGACTCTATTACTACTAACACCACTGACGCCACTACTGTAGTAATACTACTGCTATTGCTACTACTATTACTATCACTACTACTGCTACTATTATTACCAACAGTTATAATAATGATAGTAATATATATATTATATATATATATATATATATATATATATATATATATATATTAATAATAAAATGATAATGAATGATAGTAATAATAATAATAATATTGATACCACTACTACCAATGATGATGATGATGATAATAATAATGATTATGATAATAATAATAATAATAATAATACAATTATGATGACTTATTATTATTAACTATCATTACTATGATTAATATCATTGTTGTATATATTATTATTACAGTCTTTTCCATTGTGATTATTGTTATTATTATTATACACTTCCAATGCCATTAGGGCTCACTGGATATTTTCATTTTATTGATCGGCTCATAATCCATGCTTTCAAATTTCAAGATCTTTTCCAAGAATTCCGGTTGAAATGGATTTTTGTAGACATTTTATTATCATCCAGGTATCCATATTACAGTAAAAGGCTAGTGCAACGCATGTCATCTCTTTCTTTTGGGGTAAATTTTGTGAATCCGCTTTTGTTCGTTTGCTTTTATTGCCTTAGTTCTCGATGGCTGGGTTTGTGCAGCCATTTTCAGGTTTTGATTCTTTCTTTAGCTTTCCCTCTGTTTACGTCCATCGGCTGTAGGTGTTGTCCTAGCAGTGAGATACCTTCCATTTCTAATTTTCTAGCCTTCATTCGAATCTCTAATTGTTGTTTTCTCTTGCACTACGCATCATTTGATCTTCAAAATAGTTGATGCAATTTTCATGGTCTGTATCTTAGTTTTCAAGTTCCAGAACTGCCACATCAGCACCAACTACAACTTTCCGTCTTATTTGTTGCCCAGCTCATATTGTCCAGCGAAGAAAACGGCGCCGGGTATCGGACTAGTATTCGGAGTATTGTCTTCATCACATCATAATAACCGTTATCATTATTATTATAATTAGTTATCATTACCATTATCATATAATCATGTGTAATTATCATTATTATGGTTATTAGTATTATCACCATTATTAGTTAATTAATATCATTATTGGTAGGTTTTTTATGATTATTCTTGTTGTCGTTGTTATTATAATTATTATTATCATCCTCATTATCATCACTACTACTACTATTGTCATTAATGTTATTGTGATCATTATCATTATTATTATTACTTATCACCATTACCATCATTGTCATCCTCATTATCATATATAATCATTATTATCATTTTTTTTACAATTACTAATTTCAAGTTTATTAATGGTATTGGTGTTGGTGATGATGATAATGAATTGTAGTGATAATAATGATATAATAATGATAGTAATGATATTAGTAATAGTAATAATAATAATAATAATGATATAGTAATAATGGTGATATAATAATAATAATAATAACAATAATGATATAACACTATTAACAGTTATTGTCATTAATGATCTTTATATCACCATTATCATAATTACTTTTATTATCATTATTCATTATTATCATTTTAATTATCATTATTATAGTCAATGTCTCTACTGATATCATTATTTCATTACAATCAATATCATTATTATCCTGAACCACATATATCATCCTAGTCTCATCATAATTATTACGCGAATTCATATTCATCATCATCAAGGGGCTAACGCGACGGGGGCGCATGGCCGCATCCACCCTTCGCTTCCAGCCACGAGGATCCCTCGAGGCGAGTCTCCAGGCAGGTCCACGGCCCATCTCTAATTTCTCGTGACCCACAGGTCTCCTCCACCCAGGGTTGTCTCGCAGAGAGACAACCTGATGGGCAGGGTCGTCCAGAGGGAGACGATTCTAGGTGCCCATATAGCCGGAGTTGGCGATCCCGGATTATGCAAGGAACAGGTCTCATGCCAGTCTTACGGTGTAACTGCCGGTTGGACACGTGGTCCTGCCAACTGTACCCCATGATCCGTCGAAGGACTTGTTACAAGAGACATTAAGGCGAGACTCCAAGACACTGGATAGCGTCCAGGTTTCGCTTCCATAGAGCAAAACTGGCAGTATCAAGGCCTTGAAGACACGCAGCTTGGTCCTTCTGCATAGGTACCGACATCTCCAAACGCTCTTGTTGATCGAGTTCATGGCTCCTGTTGGCAGATCAATCCGTCTACTGACTTCTTGGTCTGACAACCCAGAGATATGGACTATGTTACCAAGGTATGTAAAACTTTCTGTAACTTCAACGTCCTCGCCGCAAACTGGATCGACTGAACAGGTTTCCCCTAACAGACCCCAAAGTCCTGAATTTTGGTCTTGGTCCACGAAGACCTCTAGGCCTAGGGGCTTCGCCTCATTGCTAAATGCATCAAGATCCGCCACCAGTGACTCCAAGGACTCAGATAGGATGGCAACATCGTCGCGCAAAGTCAAGGTCTGAAACCTTGATATTGCCCAGTGTTGCTCCACACTGACTTTGGGTGGTAAGCTCTGCTCATTATCCAGTCCATACAAGTGTTGAAAAGTGTTGGTGCAAGGACACAGCCTTGCCTCATCCCTGAATTAACAGGGAAGAAGTTCGACATACCCCCACCACATGTTATAGCACTTTCAGTACCAGTATAAAGGCTTGCTATTAAGCCAATAATCTGTGTCGGAATTCCCCTGAGTCTCAGGATCTCCCCATATGGATTCCCGATGCACCGAGTCAAACGCCTTCTTGAGGTCGATGTAGGTTGCAAGCAACCCACGACCAAACTCACGACGGCGTTCCGCAATTACTCGAAGCGCTAGTATACGGTCTATCGTGGACTTGCCAGGAGTAAATCCAGACTGCTCCGGTCTCTGATGCAGGTGGTTGCGGATCCGTTTCAGAAAGAATGTGGGCGAGAACCTTGCCTGGTATGTTGAGCAGTGTAATGCCACGGTAGTTGCTACAGTCCCAACGATCCCTTTCTCCTTCCAGAGAGGGATGACCACGCCCTCAGCAGGTCAGGGGGAATGGTACCAGACTCTTCCTCCTCACTGCGTCATCTAGTATGCGGGGTGCCGTTTTTTATTGCCACACCCTTGGATGTTTTCACCTTCACATTCTGCCTACATGTAAAAGCAAATCAATGTTAATTTGCCTACCTGCCTGGCTACCTGCCGGCCTGCTTTCTTACCCTCCTCTCTCTCTCTCTTGCTTGCTCGTTTCACATTCTATAAATAAACACGCGCACACGACATACACAAAAAAGCAAGACAAGAACCTGCAAGAAAAGTTGATATGCAATCAAAGCACATGACATTGTTAAGCAGACTGAAAACAACTTGTAAAGCAGCTAGTCTCAAATACTGGAAGAGGCAAAAAAGATCACAGCTACATATGCCGATGTATCTAAAGTAAAGGAAACTAAATGAAACGAAAAAAAAGGTAGAAAAAGACACCTAAATCACAAAGGAAGAATTAAAACAGCTTCCAGAAACGGTAAAGAAAAATGAATTTAAGTCACACCTTGGGCAACACGCAAGGAATATTGCAAATTTGGCTGATGTAAACAAGGACATAGTCATATTCGGACATGAAGAAAAAGTTGTAGAAAATGGAATCGAGTGATACAACGAAGACAAAAAAATCATTGCCAATATTCTCAAGGTAATAAATCCCGAATTCTCGGGGCAGAATACCACAGGAGGTTGGGAGTATTCGAAAAGGGTAAGAAACACCCTTTAAAGGGACTGTCACGACGGCAATCTGAGTTCGAGGGTTTCGAGTCACCGGCCGGCGCGTTGTTCCCTTGGCAAGGACTTCACCTCGATTGTCTGCCTAGCCGCTGGGTGGGCGGGCAGCCCAAGTCAGTGCTGGTCCCAAGCCGGATAAAATAGAGAGAATGATTACCTAAAGGTAACACCGACACTCTCCGTGGAAAGGAACTGGGGACCCTACACGTACTCACTCCAAGAGCATCACAACGTGAAAACTGCAATTGAGTATCATGCTGTGGCCACGGCGGCTCAGACATGAACCTACCGTTAAAAGAAGAACTGATGTAATAAGGAAAGCTAAAGTCGTGGCCACATACGAAGAATAGAGAATATAAGAAAATCTGGATAAGAGGAAATATGACCAAAGATGACAGAAAAATACTGCAAAAAATGGTAGTGGCAAAACACAAAACCGAACAAAGGACTAAAAAAAGGAGGGTGAGAGGCCTCCCAGCAAATAAGTTTACTATCAGAACAAATGTGGAGACAGACAATCATTACCTTTCAGTATTCCAAAAGGAATACTGAAATATTATGTAGAAATAGTTTATGTTCGAAGTTACTAGAAGTAGATGCAATTGTTGAAAGTAATAAACCAGGTGTAATATGCATCACTGATCCAAACTGGATCCCTCCGTAACGATAAAACATTAGGACTCGAGACTACAATTTGGAGAAAAGATAAGGCAAATGAAATGAAGGGGGTAGCATATTAACAAGGAAAGGAATTATTATAAAGGAGATAGAGATTCAACAAGATCCTACAGTAAACTAAAAGGAGAGAGAGATTCACAAAATCCCATATTAGAACTAAGGGCAATTGAGGTAAAAACAAACGGAGTAAATATAATAATAACCACAGTGTCATGCCACCTCATACATCGGTGTGGTCACAAAAAAAAAAAAAAAAAACCAAAAACTTATCCAGAAACGTTAAATACCCTTGAAGTGCAACAACTTCCGGAAACTAATGCAAAAGAAATTTTTGTAACTGGATTTTAATAGCAAAATTGACTGTAAAAGTTTCGATCCCAGAGCTCAGCCAGATTCGAGAAACACAAGATTACTAGGAGTCATAAATGAATTTTGTCTCTTCCAGAATGTAAGATCATACCAGGATAAGAGGGATAGATAGACGTCTATGCTTGACTTGATATTTACAATGCATAAATATGACATTAAGGATATGGAGTACTGCCCTCCTCTAGGAAAAAGTAGCATGTAGCAATTAAAAAACAGAAAAAAAAATCATTGTGAGTAAGGAAAAAAAGGAAAGTACAATTATAAGAGAGTTATTATAGAAGCCTTAAAGATTCCTTTGATGGCATAAAATTGGAAACCCTACTGACACAAAGAGAACCTTGATATGTAATATTCTAAACTTTGCGAAGTCTATAAACAGTAGAAATTTTGTACTAAGATTCAAAACTGAAGCAAGAAATGACCAAACGTGGCTCAATGATAAATGGAAAAAAAAAATCCTTCGGAGGAGATTCAAAAGACATAGATCTCAGGCAGCGTATGAAAGGTGGGAAGAATGAGTATACCCAAACCACGAGGGAGGCGAAATTAGACTTTGAAAAGGATAAAATCAATAAATGTACAAACCAACCAAAGCTCTTCTTTAACTACATAAATATAGTAAGACTAATGTTAAGATCCAATTAGCGCCATCAAAGACCATAATATCGCTTATACTAAAAGGACATGTGTGGAATCCTGAGAAATGAGAAATTTTCAGTGTTTGTTCAGGACCCATGCTTTGAAATGGCAAGTAACCGTGCAAACGTAAATCAGAATATCTAAATATCACACTTGAAAAGAATGAAATAAAAGACCCTGAAACGGTTAGACAAGACTAAAGCAGGACCAGATGAGATATCTACCTGGTTCTGAGGGAAATGGGGCCGAAGAATTATGTACTCCTTTATTGTTAATATTCCAAAATTCAGTGAACAAGGAAAAACTACCAAAAAGAAAACAAAACAAAACAGGAAATTTGCCAATATTACACCTTTATACAAGAACGACAAACAAACTCTCTAAATTACACACCAGTTTCGTTAATTAGCGTAGTATGCTACACTAGTTAACAGATAGCATAAAAACACGATATATCAAATAATCAATTTGGTGTTAGGGAAGGAAGGTCATGTGCAGTAAATCTCCTCTGTTTCTAAGGCAGAGTTTCTGAAATAATACAAGAAAGAGACAGCTGGGTGCACTGTGTATACTTAGACATTCAGAAGGCATTTAAAAAGGTGTCTCATAAAAGACTGTTAGGGAAAAGTTAGAACACCTCGTGGGATGAAGGAAAAACTCTTCGGATGGATTAAAAGGGTTTTTCTTCTTGAAAGACAGATGAAAAACCATAATTAGACGAAGAGTAACTAGCGGGGTACCTAAAGGGATTGGTCTAGGCACCGAATATGATTAGTTTTTTTCATAAATAAAATTTAGGTCAAAAATAAACCCAGGAAGTTATCTGAATATGTTTGCAGGCGACGTAAATTGCAAAGAAGGACAATAGACGATGCCTTATACCAAGCAGACAAAGAAAAAGACCTTGGAATAATCATAAACAGGAACCTAAGCCCAAAAAGAGGGCATTCGTGTATGTGGACGAAGGCAAGAGTAAAGGTCATTACAGCCATCATAGGACCTAGTCTTGGAGTTTTGGTGCAGTGGTATGGAGTCCACACGTAAAAAGATATTGTAGATAAACTGAGAAAGAGTTCAAAGAGCAGCCAAAGAATGAGCTACGGAGAAAGACTACAGGTTTTACTACTTTGGAAGAAAGAAGAAAAAGAGGTGGCGTGAATAATGATGTTAACTATATTACAGGAAGGGGGAAATTAGACGAGACTTTATGTCAACGGCCAGACTTATGGTAGTAGTATAGAATGGTATTTTGTGGGAATCCTGACATAGTAAGACCGATATAACACCATAGAAAATTTTATGGTAGATGGGAATGGTAGTTTATGGGGAACTCCACATTCCATTGAAGCTACAGATGTGATGTTTATCCATGGTGTGGGGGTAAGCCTTTTGGCTTTGCTGGGCACTATAGACACTTTGTCTCGGGGGCATAGGGGTGATAATCTATAGGCCTTGTAAACAAGGGCACCATTGGCTCTGGACTGGGTCAGGACAGTCAGGAGAGGCCAGGCGCTGGCGTGGCACTTGTGCCACAGTTCGTTTCTACCTGTCGAACATGGGGCGTTCACGAGGGTTTATCTTGGGTTATTCCCCAAATTTCCGGTTAAAATCGTACTGAATTCCTTGTGACCATACGAAGTAGACGAGACAGGAGTCTACGCTTTCGCATTCTCCAAGAGGAGAAATTTGGGCTCGTCAGGAGACGAGAAATTACTTGTATAAGTAAGTACCAATTAAATGTATAAAGTTGTTTTATGTATTATAATAACCCAAATTTTGATAGTCTGAATAAGTGAAATATACAAAAGGGGAAAGTCACACGTAAAAATCGGATGCATTATTCTTATAACAGGCACTGAACCCGCTCCGATGGGGGTGGAATAAAAATTATTATCCATGGCCTGTACGCAGGAAATATTTGGGGTTTTATTCCACTTTATACCCTCCTTACTCAAGGGGGTTATCTGGGGTGGTAAGAGGAGTATAATATCAAATAGAGCGCTAGGTAATAGAGAAAGACTACAGGTTTTACTACTTTGGAAGAAAGAAGAAAAAGAGGTGACGTGATAATGATGTTCAACTATATTACAGGAAGGGTGAAATTAGACGAAGATGATATATAATAAGTTAAAGGTTCAGTTTCCCAAACTATTGAAACATGGAACAATCTTCCAAACAACGTTGCGTGTGCCAAAACTGCATCAATTAGGAAAGCTTTTCTCCCGTAATGAAACAACAGGGAAGAACACGCACGCACACAATCAGGCGTACCAACATTGCCAGGATGAGTTGTAAAATGAAATTGATTAGATTTTTCATGTTCATAAGTTGAATTAAGCTCGATCACAAATTTAGTTATTGAAAAAACTATTATTTATAGAAAAATATGATGCAAGCGAATGAAATGTCACAAAACAAAATTACATTATGAATATATAGAGCTGTAGCAGACAGACGCTCTATTGAATTATACAGGCATTATTACTGTGAATAGATGTATATGATGCAATCTATATAGAGTCCATGAATGGTCAATGTGTATCTTTATGTTAATAAAAAAAATTGCGTGTCCGTCGCGTGCAGTTGGCAGCCCTGAGCCACTGACGCAAGGCCACGTCCGTAAACAAGATGACTCTCTCCTGAGTTGGCTCCGCTATTTTTGTGCTCCAGGACGCTTATTTGTGGGTAAGCAAGAGAATGAGTACGTGGAACAAAGGGCTATAGAGAACTGATCATCCATATGGAATTTTAATCAATGACGAAGGTGACTGGTACGTGTCTTGCAATGCTCCAGGGACAGTGCAGGGCTCAGGGAATTGCAGTGGCAAGTCCTGCGTCGAGTGCTTCCTTTGGGCACAGTCGCGTGCTTCCTTACGTCTCTGGTTGGCACAGTAAAAGGACATCAGTATAAAAGAAGGGTATAGTTTTCGGTTTCCACAGTTATGTCGTACAAAATGAATGGTGCATGTAATGGATAAAGTGTCAAAATAAATATAAATATAATTCTGGAGTAGCTAAAAATGGTTAATAATGGTATAAAGAGCAAAACAATACGATTACATAAATGAAAGTAAAGCAGAGCAATCACCTCTGGTAACGGAAATATCAAAGGTAGAAAATACGATCTTAGTTTTTTTCTAAGTCCGCAAACATCAACAACAACAGCGTTTTGCATTCATATGTGCGTTGTGGAAACATTAGTATGCCATCTATATATATTTATCTTAATACACTCTCCATATTTCATACCTTTGTACATTAAAATTCTTTATTATATACATTTTATCAATATAATTATGGAGTCCTATTGCAATGTTAGACATTTTATGTATCAAACATGGTGTGATTTTATTCCTGAACTTGTCGTGTTTGCCAGGGGGCGTGGCCATACGGCCCGGTAGCCTTTTGATATTTCTGTGAAACCTAGCCATGGTGAAGGACAGGGAAAACTGTGCAAAAGAAATCTTGTGGAGATTGTGACACGGGAACAATATCATACTCAAACAAAGTCTTAAAAAAACCCAATTTGTGTTTGAGGTATCTTTGTGTCACGGTGTACTAAACAATATGCTACAGTGTAAAAGTGTGTGCCGGCTTTACTGCGACTTATGTATTTTAAGTGTGGGTATCCAGAGGCCAACAAATGGATGCACCCTTTTTCTCCTAGCTGTGCTTCAGCTCTCCCTCCAGACAAGTAAAGGTAAAGCCTTGGGGTCCAGGGGGCTAATCATGAATAAATTTTGCAATAGGTAAATACCCATTGGGGGGGGTTCCAGGAGCAGAGCCCCAATAGGTAAATACCCCAATGCCCCCAATAGAGTGTTAGGTAAGGTTGCTTGGTTATGTTTTGTATATATATGTATAAACGTAGTTTCGCAGCTTGATAATGATGTGTATTTCCATAGATTTTAATGAAAGTGGGCGGGTGTTCCCGTAGACTTTTTGGAAGATGGCGTTCAAACAGTAGAATTATTTTGAAATGTGATGTGTTGGGCCATAGATTTTTAGCGTTGGCGGGCGTTTTTGTAGAGTTTCTTGAGCAGATTTTAACAGTTTCTTTTATAGTTTTATGCATTATTGCGTTATATTTACTATATTTAAGCCTGTTTTACCCCATAATTTCACTGATGTACTTCATGCCCTCCCCTACTATCGGGACTTATCAAATCAAGATTGTTAGCTTGAATATGGAGTTCCGCCAACCAAAAATGGTATACATCAGTAGTAATACCTATAATCATCACCGATTATCGTCAAATAAACTCGTGAATGCTATCATCAGGTATACCTAAAAATCATTAGAACCAGGATATTACTGTTAAAAATTCATAAGTGTAGTAATCCGTGAATTGCTAAGTAGCGTGTTAGCCTTACTTTAGGAAAATCTATCTATTATCTATCATCTATCATCTATATATGTATATAGTATAGATGTATAGTATAAATAATAGAGAGAATAGAGAGAGAGAGATATAGATGTATTAGATAGAGAAGATTATATAAGGTATAGAGTATAGATATAGATATAAAAAATATATATGAAAAGATAGATAGTATAGAGATATAAAGATAATATTAGGATAGTATAGAAGATATATGTATAATATATGATAATATGCAAATATAGTATATAGAGAGAATGAGAGAGAGAGATAGAGAAGATATAGTATAGAAAAGATAGTATATAGAGATCAGAGGAAATAGCTAGATAGATATATAGGATATATCATTATGGCCCAATATAAGATAGAGAGAGTATATATAGAGAGAGTATATATATCATAGATTATATAGATATAGTAGATATATATATATATAGATATACAATATATATATAGATATATATATTACATACTGAATATTATAGATATAATGATGATATCTAGATATATATATATATAGAGTATATATATATATGTAGATGTATGAGAGATGTAGAGAGATAGATGTATTAGATATGTGTATATATATATATATATCGAGATATAGTATATATAGATAGGGATATATTATAGAATATATTAGATAGATGATATAGAGAATATAGATAGATAGTATAGACGATAGGTAGATAAGATATATAAGGTAATAAGATATATATATTATATACATATATTATAGACTATATATATATAGATGAGAGAGATAGAGATATCAGAGAGATGTATATGTAGATATATGATATATATTATATTTTATATACAGATTAATATTAGTATGAGAGATAGAGATATATAGATAGATATATAGAAGATATATATAGATGTATAGTAATTATATATAGATATATAGATATATATAGAGTATATGAGTATCGATAGATGTAGATATAGGGATAGAAAATTAGATATAGATATAAATAGAGTATTAGTATATATGAGATCTATATATAAGATATATATATAGAGGTGATCAGATAGAGTATAGATATTATATATATATAGATATATATATATAGATAGTATATAATATATATTATATATATATATATATATAGTAATATAGATATATAATTATATAGGAGATATATATATAATATTATATTTATATATATATATATTATATAGAGATAGATATAAGTAGATATAGATATTATATATATATAATATTAAGTTAGAGATATCTTATATATATATATATTATATATATATATAATATAGATTATATATATATATATATTATATATATATTATTGATATATATATATAGAGATATATATAGATATTGATATGATATATTAATGAATATATATCATATCTATATTATATTATAGACGATATAGACATGATATATATAGGATATATAGATATTAGAATATTATATAATATTATAATTATATATATAATATTATAAATATATAAGTATATATATATCTGATGAGGATATGTCTATATCTAGATCGATATCTATATCTTATATATATGAGTTATATAATATATATATTATATATATATATATATATATATATAGCTATATATATCTCTATAATAATATATTTATACACATATACATACATCTATATATCTTTATATATATATTTGTATTTATCCATAGATGATATTGATAATGATAATGATAATTTAGTTATATTCCATTTGTTACAATGGTTATTCTTGGTGTGATAGGCTGTATTACTTTGCTTCTAAATTACTCTGTGTGCAAGGAAAAACTGAAGTGTGGGAATTGAACAATATTGCTAAATGAGACCACTGCTGCTGCACCGTACAACCCACACATCTATATATCTATATATCTATATCTCTATCTCTGTCTCCATCTCTGCCTCTTTCTCTCTCTCATCTCTTCTGACAGAGAAGAGAGAAGAGGAAGTGAGAGAGAGACCGGAGAGGGGGATGAGAGAGGAGGAGAGAGAGACCGAGAAGAGGGGGAGGAGGAGAGCGAGAGAGAGACCGAGAGGGGAGAGAGAGAGACCGAGAGGGGGAGAGAGAGAGACCGAGAGGGGGAGAGAGAGAGACGGAGAAGAGGAGTGAGAGAGGGTGAGTGAGAGAAGAGGATGAGGGAGATGGGGAGAGGAGAGAAAGAGAGAGAGACCGAGAGGCGGAGGATGAGAGAGACTAAGAGGGGGAGAGAGAGAGGAGACGAATGAGAGAGCGAGGGGACCGAGAAAAGAGAGAGGAGAGCGAGCGAGAGCGAGGGAGAGAGAGAGATGAGAAAGAGAGGGGGGGAGGGGGAGGGAGAGAGAGGGGGGGGGGGGGGAGAGAGAGAGAGAGGGAGAGAGGAGAGGGGAGAGAGGAGAGAAAGAGAGAGAGAGAGAAGGAGGACGAGAGGCAGAGGAGAGGGGAGATAGAGAGAGAGGACATAGAGGGATAGGAGAGAGACGCGAGAGAGGAGTGAGAGAGAGAGAGGACGGATGAGATGACACACTCTGAGGACGATGAAGATAGGGGAAACGAGAGAGAGAGGGACAGAGAAGAGAGAGGCAGGTGTAACAGAGAGAGAGAGAGATGGGAAGATGAAGACCCGAGAGAGAGAGAGGAAGAGGGGGGGGGGGGGAAGAGGAGAAAGAGAGAGAGATGGGGCTGAAGAAAAGGGAGAGTGAGGGACACCGATGACCGGAGAAATAAAAAGTGAATGAACGAGTATGAGAGAGAAGAGGAAGAGAGGATGGTCCGGAGAGAGATGAACGAGAGACGAGAGAGTACTGAGAGAGGACAGAGAGATGAGAGGGAAGACAGAGAGAGAGGGACACAGAGAGAGAGGTTACATTGAGAAGGACAGAGATGAGAGGGGACAAGAGACATTAGGGATTGCAGGGGACAGAGAGGAGAGGGACAAGAGGAGAGGGACCCAGCAGAGAGAGAGGGACAAGAGAGATGAGCGGACAACAAGCCCGAGGAGAGGGACATAGAGAGAGGGATCACCCCAAAGAGAGAGAGGGACAGAGCGAGAGGGACAGCGATCGAGAGGGAAGCAGAGAGAGAAGGGACCCAGGGAGAGGTTTGAGATGGACGGATCGACGAGGAGAGGAGACAGTAGAGAGAGGGACAGAGAGAGCAGGGGTACAGAAGAGACGAGGGAGCAGAGACGACGAGAGAGAAGGGACCAGAGGAGAGAGGCGACAGAGAGGAGAGGGACAGAGGACGAGAGGGAAAGAGAGAGGCCCGAGAGAGAGAGAGAGAGGAAGAGTGGGAGGCTGGACATAGAAGATGGAAGAATGGAGAGGGATGAGAGCGGGAAGAGAGAAGATAAGAGAGAGATGATGAGAGGGAGAGGACCGAGAGAGCCGAGACCGAGTGAGCAACTGAGGAGGCCTAGAGACGAAGAGAAGAGAGATGGAGAGAGAGAGAGACGAGAGGGACGATGAGAGGAGAGATGAGAGAGAGGGGACCAGAGAGAGAGAGAGAGGGAACAGAGAGAGAGAATGAGAGGGCAGAGAGAGAGAGACGAGAGTGATGTGATACTGCGCGAGGGGAGGAGAGGGATGTGACGGCGCGAGGACCCTCCGTGAGAGGATTGGCAAGGAGAGAGACGATAGAGACGAGGACGAGGAGGAAAGAGAGGTGAGGGAGAGAATCAAGAAGACGTTCAGTCGATGGTAAACCGACGCCAGTAATAAGGAGAGAGAGACGAGAGAGGAGAGAGAGGGACAGAGAGAGACGAGGAGGGACAGAGAGAGAGAGAGTAGAGAGAGAGAGAGGGACCCACGGAGAGAGAGAGAGGTGACCAGAGAGAGAGAGGAGAGAGAGAGAGGGACAAGAAGAGAGAGGGACAGGAGAGAGAGAGAGGGACAGGAGAACAGAGAGAGGGACCACAGAAAGAGAGAGTAGGGACAGACAGAGAGGAGAGAGGAGGGCGGACAGAGAGAGAGAGAGGGACAACAGAGAGAGAGAGAAGGTGACCAGAGGAGAGAGAGAGGGACAGACGCTGAGAGACCGGAGACAGCTGGGACAAGAGAGAGAGACTAGAGCGGGACAGAAGAGGAGATGAGAGGGACAGAGAGAGAGAGAGGGGGAAACAACCAGCCAGAGAGAGAGAGCCAGGGACAGAGAGAGAGAGAGGGAGTGTCGAAGAGAGAGAGGAAGACAGAGAGAGAGAGGAGGAGAGAAGGCGACACCAGATGAGTTGGAGGAAGAGAGAGGGACAGAGAGGAGAGAGAGGGACAGAGAGAAGAAGACGGGACAGAGAGAGAGCGAGGCCGACCAGAGAGAGGGAGAGGGACAGAGAGGAGAGAGGGACAGAGAGATAGAGAGAGGGACAGAGTATTGAGAGAGAGGCCGACAGAGAGGAGAGAGAGAGGGACAGAGAGGAGCGAGAGAGGGACAGAGAGGAGAGAGAGGGGGACAGGAAGAATGAGAGAGAGAGAGATGATTGAGAAGGTGAGAGATGAGAGGGTGAGAGATGAGAGAGAAGAGAGCGAGAGAACGGAGAGGGACGAGAGAGAGAGAGAGAGAGAGAGGGAGTAGAGCGAGAGAGAGAGAGAGAGAGAGAGAGAGGGAGGAGAAGAGAGAGCGAGCAAGAGGAGAAGACATAGAGAAGTAGGAGGATGGAGAAGCAGTCGATGAGAGAAGGAGAGAGAGACGAGGAGCGAGGAAGAGGAGAGATGAGAGGAGGGGGAGAGACGAGAGAGAGAGAGAGAGGGAGAGAGAGACGAGACCGAGAGGAGAGGACGGAGGATGATGAGAGAGATCACGAGAAGAGAGAGGGAGACAAGAGGAGCGAGAGAGAGATGAGAGAGAGAGAGAGATCACAGAGAGGCGCCGGATGTGGGAGGAGAAGAAGAGGAGAGAGGAGAGAGAGAGCGGAGTAGGGCGAGAGCTGGAGACGAGAGAGACGATCGAGACAGAGGGAAAGAGGCGGGGGCGGAGAGAGACAGAGGGAGATATCTGGAGGGGGACGATGAGAGAGAGAGAGAGGTGAGAGGGACGAGGAGAGAGGAGAGTGGACGAGAGAGGGAGGAGAGAGAGAGAGAGGAGATGAGAGGATGTCGGATGAGGACGATGAGACGATTTGAGACGAGAGAGGAACGAGAGAGAGGGAGAGAGAGAGAATATGAGAGGGAGAGGGAGAGGGGCGATGGAGATGACGAGAGAGGAGAGAGAGAAGAGGAGACCGAGAGAGGAGAGGAGAAAGAGAACGAGAGGAGAAGACGACGAAGAGAGAGGAGGAGAGAGGGGGAGGTGGAGGGACGAGAGAGAGAGAGGGAGAGAGAGAGGACTGAGAGAGAGTGAGGAGGGAGATGGAGGAGAAGACGAGAGAGGACCGAGGGAGAGAGAAGGAGAGACGAGAGAGGGGCGACGCAGAGAGTAGATGATGAGGAGAGAGAAGAGAGAGAGAGAGAGAGAGGATAGGAGGAGGAGATGGAGAGAGACGAGAGAGAGAGAGAGATGAGAGACGAGGAGAAGAGATGAGAGGAGAGATGGATTGAGGATGGAGAGAGGAGAGAGTATTTTAGGAGGACGAGATGAGAAGAGAGAAGGGAACCGAGAGAGAGTGAGAGAGGAGGCGCTAGACGATGGAGAGAGACAGAGTAGAAGAGGAGGCCAAGAGGGAGAGACGCGAGCAGGGAGATAAGCGAGAGAGATGAGAGAAGAGAGAGAGGGAGATGAGAGCGAGAGAGAGAGGGAGAGAGTAGCCGATTGAGGAGAGAGGGAATGAGAGAGCGAAGGACGAGAGAGGAGAGAGAGCGGAGAGGATTAGAGGAACCGAGATGAGCATTTGAAACTGAAGAGAGAGGGGAGAGAGAGGGAGAGAGAGAGGAGAGACGAGCGAGAGAGAGCGTGGGAGGAGAGAGAGAGGGAGATGGAGAGCGAGAGAGAGCGATGGAGAGAGGGGGGAGAGAGTGGGAGAGGAGAGCGAGACGAGAGAGAGAGAGACGATTGAGAGAGAGGATGAGAGCGAGATTGAGAAGGGCCTGAAGATGAGGAGAGAGAGAGTGAGTAGAGGGCGAACCGACGAGATGAAGAGATGAAGAGAGACGGATGAGAGAAGGGACGAGCAGGAGGAGAGAGAGAGTGATGAGGAGATGGGAGAGGGGAAGGGGGGGAGGATGAGAGAAGAGAAAGGAGATGAGAGAAGTGAGAGAGAGAAGAAGTGAAGAGAACAGGAGGAGAGAGTGATGGAGGGATGAGGACGAGAGAGAGAGAAAGAGAGAGAGGCGGAGACGAGTAGTGAGATGAAGAGGAGGAAGGGAGATGGAGAGATCCGCGGATCTATGAGATGAGAGAGAAAGAAGAGAGAGAGAGAGGGAGAGGACGGGAGAGAGAGAGAGGGAGAGGAACGACGAGACGGAGAGGGAGAAGAAGAGAGCGAAGAGAGAGAGGGAGAGAGAAAGATGGATGGAGGAGAGGAGAGACGAGGGAGACGAGAGCAGAGAGAGAGAGAGAGGAGAAGGGAGAGAGCGGATGGAGACGAGAGCCGGAGGCTCAGATGAGAGCGAGGGCACCGAGAGAGAGTGAGAAGGAGAGGAGGGAGACGAAAGCAGGATGCTGAGGGAGAGAAGGGATGAGAGCGATGAGAGAGGCGGAGCAGGAAGAGAGAGCTATTACATGGAGAGAGAAGAGCCAGAGACGGGAGAGAGAGAGAGGAGAGGAACTAGCGCGAGAGAGGGGGAGAGAGAGGAGGAGAGAGAGAGGAGAGAATTGAGCATAGGAGAGAAGAGAAGCGAGAGACGACGAGAGCGACTCGAGAGAGAAGAATGAGGGGGGAGAGGGAGGAGGAGACCCCGAAGACGGGAGGGAGAGAGAGCGAGGGAGGAGGGGAGAGAGAAGAGGAGAGGCTAAAGAGATTGAGAGAGAGAGAGCGAAGAGAGAGATAAGATGGACGCTGGCTCGTGTTATTGCTGGAGGAGGAGAGCAGAGGCATTAGAAGAGCAGACGAGGCTGACTGAGAGAGAGGGGGATTATTAGACGAGCGACTAGGGGAGAGAGCGAGAGAGAGAGAGAGAGAGATGAAAGGATTTTGAGCAGAGAAGAGATTGAGCTCATTGCACTCTTAGAGAGAGGAGAAGAGAGAAAGAGCTGGAGAACGATGAAGAGAGGACGAGAGAGAGCGAGAGAGAGGATTGAGGGAGAGCGAGAGAAAGAGAGAAGAGATGAAGAGAGGGAGGAGAGAAGACGATGGAGAGAGAGGGCAGAGATGGCGGAGGGAGAGAGAGAGAGACGACGAGAGAAAGAGAGAGATGAGAGATAAAGGACGAGAGAGAGGATGGAGAGGGAGAGAGAGAAGAGGAAAACGAGAGAGCGCGAGAGAGAGAGGTGAGAGAGAGAGAAGAGAGAAGAGAGAACGAGAGAGAGAGCGAGACGGAGCGAGAGCGAGAGAGAGCTGAGATGAGAGAGAGACCGCGATGCGCTCGAGGAGAGTAGAGCGATCGAGGCCGAGAGCGATGAGCGAGAGCTGCCGTAAGTCTGCCGGGGTCGCCGGAATCGAGTGACATGTCAGGGAGACGAGCGGGAGAGAGAGAGAGAGCTAGAAAGAGAGAGCGAGAGATGAGAGCGAGAGAGAGAGCGACACTGAGAGAGAAGAGAGCGAGAGAGAGCGGAGAGAGAGAGAGAGACGGGATGAGACAGGAGGCGGGAGCGGAGAGAGATGAGAGAGATGAGAGGAGACCGGGATTGGAAGATGAGAAGAGAATCGAGAGAGAGAGAGAGAGAGAGACTACAGTTTGATTACAATATAAGTTGCTTTTTTCCTTACAGAACATCCATCATGGGGGACACAGAACAGATTGTTGCAGAGCCAGATGAGATGGATGCAGAGGATGTTGAAGGTCTTCATCCAAACTCTCTGCATCCACAGACTCCCCAATTAATTTCTCATTTTATTTATAATGGTAAACAGATGACAGATCACTTCATTGTACAGATTTTAAAAATTACTTTGGTTAGGGAAATTTTTTAGATTGTATATTTTATCAAAGACATTGAAGGATTGTATATTATCAGGTACATTGAGTGTACTAAGTAAGTGTTCATTTGAATCTAAAGTTTAATGGAAAAGAAGAAAGACAGAAAAAAAAAAAAAGAATGGTTATGCTCTCCTATTCATTTCATGCAACAAGACGTTTTCTGTATTTTTTTTTTTTTCCAAAGAAATTGAAATTAACTGTTCCTAACATATTTTAAAGTATTTTTATCATTAACCTTACAGTTATGACACTGATTACGTCATTTGGATGGTATGTAGTTGGGCTCTCTGCTTTGGGCTATTTCCTCTGGCTCCGATTACAGCCTAAAGTTAACCAGTGGAAAGAGCAGCGGGAAAGGGACCAAGAAGCAGCAGAGTTGCATAAAAGTAAGTCACTTTTATTATCTTTGTTATTAGTTTTTCTTTATTTTTTATTACTATTATTGTTATTATTACAGTTATTGTTTTTATTATTATTGTTATTATTATTATTGTTGTCGTTGTTGGCATCGTTGTCATTGTTGTTGGTGTTGGTGTTGCTGTTGTTATTATTATTATTAATTGTTATTATTATTCAGTGTTATCTTTTATTATTTTATTCTTATTATTTCTATTCTTATTATTTCTATTCTTATTATTTCTATTCTTATTATTACTATTATATTATTGTTATTGTACTTTTATTGTATTGTTATTGGTTATGTTATTGTTTATTGTTATTGTATTATATTTTTATTTTTATTATTTTGTTATTTATTTATTTTATTTATTATTTATTATGTATTATGATTATTATATTATTGATAATATTATTGTATTTTTTATTATTACTCTCCATTGTAATCATCATCATCATCATCATCATCATCATATCATCATCATCATCATCATCCTCATCATCATCATCATCATCATATCATTCATCATCATCATCATCATCATCATCATCATTCATCCATCATCATCATCATCATCATCATCATCATGATCTCATCATCATTATCATTATCATCATTCATCATCATCATCATCTTGATGGTGTTATTTACTATTAGTGTTGTATTATTATTATTATAATTTTTTATTATTACTAGTTTTTATACGTATGATAGTATTGTATTATTATTATTATTGTGTTGTTTGTTGTGTTGTTGTTGTTGTGTTGTTATATATTTTTTATATTTACTATTTTTATTACGTTTTTTGTATATTATTATATTATTATTATTTATTAGATTTTTATTATTATTATTATTATTATTATTATTATTATTTTATATTATTATTATTATTATTATTTATTATTATATTATTATTAATTATTATTATTATTATTATTACTATATTATTTATTATTATTATTAATATTATTATTATTATCATCACCATCACCATTATTGCTGCTGCTGCTTTTGCTGCTCCTGCTTATTATTTATTTATTATTGTTGTCATTGTTAGAATGGTTAAATATTGATAAGTATATGTTAGCCAATTTATATTTACCCTTGGGAGAGAGTTACATTCACTGACAAAAGTCATACACCAGTTGCTGAATGTATGAGAAAAATAGGAATCAGGAGCTTGAAATAATATTGGTATTCTTCCTCAACTGTACCATAATAAAACAATTATTGTTATGTAATCACTACTGTGTTAAACATTTCATCACAATTACTGAATGTGAGAAGTGGTGTAAATATATCTAATACAGAACTTCAGGAAATCAGGCCCATATGGATGGTGCTGTAATATGTTGTTGGCAAGAACAGTGCAGGAGTCATACCCAAACATGTTGTAATGAACTGATCATGTTTCCAAGTAAACAACATCATTCAGAGGAGAAAGTATTATTTATACACTAAACATTTATGTTTTTTCTTTTCTTTATTACAATTATTAGTTAATATGAAGTGGAAGTTCAAGGTGGGAAAGTTAATTTTCAGTTGTAAAATAATTATATGATTTATGATTCATCTACTTAGTCAATTTTATATAATTTTACTGTCAGTTTAATGCAGACTGTCTTAGTCAAGCTGCAGAACAATGCAACATTATAGACCTTTTCTTACAGTGGACATTAACAAGTATTAGAAGTAATTCTATAAAACAATTTTCATGTAAAGTTTATTGAGTAAACTATATTTGAGGGAAATTTTCATGCTAATGTTATGCTTTCATGCCTTGTAATGACTTTCAATGAGGTAGAAAAATCGTGTTACAAACATTTGATAAGGAATAACCTCTCAGTGTTGGTATGGATGGGTCTACATAATGAATAATTTGTTATTTTCTTGTGGCTTATTGTTTATTATTCATCTGGTTGTGATAGTAGTTATATGAATCCCATTAAATCTAACACATGAGTACATTAATCTTTGGTTATGTTAAGTTAGAGAGAAATTAAGTGACTTTTTTTATAATATGCCAGGGGCCCTCGTGCAATGCATAGCAGTTGTTTGACAGTTTTGTCAGTGATTGTATCTACTGTGTATCCACCCCTCCCCCCAGTATTTAAACTGAGAAAATGAAAAATACAAAATAAAAGTATATTCTTTTTTATTTATTTATTTATTTATTTTTGAAATTATTTATTTATTTATTTATTTTTAATGAAGATTTCAACACATTTTCTTTGCTTTGTAGACCCTGATAAAGTCCTTGCAAGAGAGCGTGCAATAGAGGCTGCACGACAGCGCATGCAAGAGGAATACAATAAGCATGCTGTTGCGCATGCTGAGAAGGTTCAAGAAGTAAGCATTAATAAGAAATTAAGGATGGTACTATTTCAAGCTGTATAACTTAACATAAAAAAAATTGAGGCATATTCCAAGTTGGTAGTCCAGTCTTTAATGAGTTGACTCTAAAATGTTCTTAGATAAATTGTAGCTATATTGTAATGTCTGGAACCTTTTCATAGTGGAGAGAAGAACGCCAGGAACGTATAGAAGACTGGGAACGGCTAATGAGCGAGGGGAGGAAGGATACCGTAACAAAACAAAGACATACAGCAAACACCAGCAGCAGTGGTTTGCCAGGCCCTTCTGCTTTCACAGTCTAAAGCTTCAGGGGACACAAGACTACGGCCAGGTGATCAATAAGCTTTTAATAGTTCACAAAGATTTTGTTGATAATATGTTGCTGAATTTAATTAGATATAATTAGTGCAGGTTAGTTAATCATGAAAAGTCTTTTGGCCACTTAGCCAAAGATGACACATGCACACAAGACCACACACACACACACACACACACCACACACACACACCACACACACACATACACACACACCAACACACACACACACACACACACACACACACAGACAACACACACAACAGACACACACACACACAGGCACACACACAGACAGACACACACACAGACAGGAGCACACACAGAGAGACACTACACACAGACAGCCACCCACACACACAGACACACACACACACAGACACACACACAACAGGACACACAACACAGACACACACACACACAGACACACCACACACCCACACACAGGACACACACAACACACACCACAGGAACACCCACACACACACACACACACACCACACACACACACACACACACACACACACACACACACACAGACACACAACACAACACACACACACACACACACACACACACAACCACACACACACACAAACACACACACCACACACACACCACACACACACACAACAGACAAACACACACACACAGACACCACACACACACAAGACACAGACAAACAGACACAGACACACACAGACACAGACACACACAGCACACACAGACACACACACAGACACACACACAGACACAAACACACACACCACACATATCAACACACACAGCACATATATCACACACACCACACAGACACACCATACATACACACACACACACACACATCTCACATATCACACACACACACGCTCACCACACACACACAACACACACACCACACACACATACAGGCAATGATCGACGGTTGATTGGCGAAGATGGTGGAGAGGTCACGCGCTGCTCAAAACAGAGCATACCGTTATGATGATGATAATAACTTGTATGTATTCATGTTAATAATTCTTAATTTCTCTCATTACCCATTGATGACACTGTGATTTGTTTTTATTAATTTTGTGCATTTGTAGATGGATATTGAAATGTTTACGTCACCAAGAAATCAATTACGACCTTACTGTATACTGTATCCTTATTTATTAATTTATTTATTTGTTAGAAAGATGTCTTTAATTCTCTTACTATTCTGTTGTTGATATTCTAAGGAAAGTACATGATGATAATAACCATAGAAATAAATTTTATTTACATGAAATATTCATTAAAATTGGGTAAAAACAGAGTGAGATCAAATAGCCCTAGTAATTACCTTCTTGAATGACACAGTGCTTGTGAGGTCATCTATTTGTAAACAAAATTGGAAAGTGCTTACTACTCCAGTGGTGAAATAGTTCAGTTAATGACAGCAAAGACCAGAATGTGTAATTTTTCTAACTATGACAGTATTCAATTTTTTTTTGGCATAAATGCTAATATAACAAGTTTTTAACTTCTCTCGCAGAGTTACAATCCCCTTACGGGAGAAGGAGGTGGATCTTGCCGATTCAGACCTGACCGAAGAGGGCCTTCTGCTGGTGGATGAGGTTAATATACTGTACAACTTCCATACTTTCAAAAAAGCATCCATATAATTTGTGAATATGTCTATAAAAATAGGATTTGAATAATGCTTTAAGAGCATTTGATATAAATTTTTTCCCAATATTACTACATTATAAAAATATGCACTCTTATTTATTTTTTGTTACATGTAAAATAAACTATATTTGAAATGAAGTTCTTTTATATAGGAATTGATCTTTGTATTTATGAGTACATTAATAAGATAAATACACTAAGTTTCACTAATCATAGGGAAAAATGAGATGCTTTTTTAAGAAGAGGATAGGACGTGTCTAACAATATTGTTGGCTATCTTCTTATGATGCTAAGCTGTTTGAATAAATTGATTTATGTACATTGAAAAGACAAAAAAGGATTCCAACAAAGGATCATTCTACAATGTTCAGATAATGCCTAGTGTCATAATGAACAAGCGGGAAGCCAAACCAGCACCAGTGCTGTGGACTTACTGTGGATGCTTTAACCTTGGCACTGACATGTTCAGAACGAGTATTATTAATTTTTTTGAGGGTTTTGGGGTGTTATTAAAACTCTTGCCATTGGAAACAGGATGATTATTGTTTCTGAATCTTTTGGAATGATTTCTGTGTGGTGTTCTATGGAGTTAATGATTATTTTGTTATTTGTATGAATTAAAGGGGGGAAATGTGTTGTGAACGGAGTGGAAAAAAAACTTTTGTTTTAGCCATTGCTTAAAAAAAATATGGTCCTCTTTACTATTATTTGTGCTAGGTCTCTCATATAAAAAAGAAGAAACCATTGTTTGTGCAATTACATACATAAAAAACAATTTATTTTTGATTATTTCGAACAGGTAATCGGTGACTTGATCCATATTAAATGTTCTTCTTTGAGGATTTTATGTTTTTATTATTGATTCACTAAACTTTGTTAAAGTAGTCAAGAGGTCTTCAGTAAGTAGTCAGAGTTGTTATAATATTGTGACTTGGCCATCCCTACGGAGTGCTTACGTACTCTTGAATAATAGTTTCGTTGGAAATATAGCTGTTTTATCTTCTTTTCCTGTTAATGGTTTGATGTTTCAAGTTACCAGGATGGGGGTTTAACTTTTTGGTCTTATAAATGTAGATAAAAGGTATATGGCAAAATATTGCGAGGTGTAATTTATTTGCAATGTCTTTCAGACGAGCAAAAGACAAAGTATTAAAAGATGATCAGATTGCATATACAACTTCCCTAAGCAATTAATTTATTAACCCAAAAACCTCTTAACATTTTTTTTTTTTTTTTGTCATATGTGTACCTATGAAAGCACTCAAAGTAAAATATTCCCGCCCCTGAGATCTCAAAACACAAAATATGTGAAGGAATTTAGGAATACTGTAACTTGCTAGTAACATGGGTTTACATTCGGTCCCATAGTAAAGGATCATACAAAACCATGCTTGTGGTTAATTGAATGATGGGTTTTATGTTCATCATAGTTTTATTTTATTTTTGTTTTACATATAGGATGTTTCAGTATTAGGCAGCAAGGAGTCAAACTACTAGGCTTACTGATCCCATTCCTTTGGATTTTTTTGCAGGGAAAAGTTTATATCTTTATTGCTGGTTATTGTTACTACTTAAGGGATTGGTGCATAATAAAAATAATAGTAATAGAAATAATTTTAAAAAAAATCGCTGAAATGGGGTAAACAGGTTAGTTCTGTAGGTCTCAGTAGGCTATATAACTATTATAACTCCTTGTTGACTAAGCACTGCAGTGTCATTATGTTTAAAAAAAAGGCAAATTCCATTATGTAGATAAGTAATCCATGAATGGTTTTGTAGGTCCTTTTTACAGGACAGAAAATTGGAAAGGTCAGTGGAGGTTATATCGTATTACATCTATGTTGAAGAAATTTACTGTGGTTTATAGCTCTCTCTCAATGTGCAATATCCACCTTTTGATGGCTTGTTGTTAATATTTAATGATACATAACCAATGGACAGGTACCTTTGTACGTTTACTAAGGCAAGTAGCTGCACATTTATTGTTTCTTGAAGCCTTCATCATTCACAGCAATAGGTCGTCTTCTTTTAACAATATTTTTAAGCCTCATGCAGCTAATGCAGCCCTGCTGAAATTCTCATTGACCTTTTTTTTTTTGTAAATGTATATTTCTGACCAGCCTATCCATTAGATTAAAGGTTTAATTCTTTTCAGGATTATGGAAAGGAAATAACATACAGGAAATACATAAGTATCTGAAGGTAGTATTCTTTGGTCTTTACTCTCATATGATTAGATAATTATTAGAGAACCAAATTCTTGCCAATGCAGATAGTGGCATATCCTTTTAAATCTGACCCTATACCAAAAGACACCTGGTGGGTGGTGGAATGACCAGAAAGATTCAAACCTCTATCACACATGATACAAAGAATAAATAGTAAAAAGGAAAGGTAAAGAAAAAAAAAAGAAAAAGAAAAAGAAAGGAAAAAGGAAGAAAGAATAAGAGGAGAAAAAAGAGCAAAGTATCAGTTTTAAACTAACACCATACACAGACTTTCAAACTACCAGATCTTTTTAACTTAATCTCTTTTCAAACCCTGTGTAATTATTTACAAGAATGGCGTGGGTATCTAGTCTCCTAACTTCATTTTTAACAGATTTTCTTCTTTCAACCAAACAGAGTTGTTGCAAGCTAACGGGTCCAGTAGCTGTTTTAGGAAAGGGTCTTTTCTGTGCTCACACTAGCTTACAAAGTTAAAATCACACTTGCAGACCAGATTGCCGCAGAGCTGTTTCAATAAAAATATGAAAGGTGTCAAATGAATTTGATAATCACTGTTGTAATCTATTGATGAATTTAGAATAATAAAACCTGACAGTGAAAAATGTAGGGCAGGCAGTTTTTTTCAGTGCAGAGAACAAGGAAAGAAAAAATTCAACTTTTGTTGGCCTAAGTGTATTTGGCATTCTGGCAGTTGTAAACCAACATTCTACAAAATATATCCAGTATCCATAATCAAACTAATTAAAAAATTTTAACGGCCACCCCCAATGTACCTACTGACATCCTCATGGCTACGCAGCTTTTGTAGATAAAGATGATGAGGTTATCTCATTGGCCCTTTCCTTCTCTCCATAAAAGAAAATCAGTTCATGCATATGTTTGTCCTCCATGAAGTACAAACCATTATGCAAAAAAAAACAGTTGAATTTTTGAGTACTTAGACTAAAAAATTGAAATTAGATCATTAAAATAAAAAAGCAAACACAAATTAAATAAATCATACATATACCATTTTTGGGTGGGGGCGGGTGGAAATGTGTATTAGTTTCTGATTTTAGTAGGCAAGCAAGCTCAGGTATGATAGTTCCCTGAAAGAATATGGCAAAAATTTCCATACCACTAATATTGTTACAAATTCACAATGAGGTGCTACTCCATATGTAAAATACCAGTATTTAAAAGCACTTATTTTGTGGTGGTTTTAATACATCAGTGGTGTGGTGAAAAACCAAGCATTATTTATAATCTGTCACAAAACGTTCATAGCACAGCCTAGAAAATAAAGAAATTCAGATTGTAAACCCACAGAGGTTAATTTTATTTTGCATTTTTAGTCAAAGAGGATATAATTCATTAAAAAAAAAAATCAGTTCTTTTCTGATTTGTTTATTTTTGCTGTAGAACACTACACAAAATATATTTAATCTGTATTAAAGGACTTTATATTTCCATAATCTAATTCCACATACATCAGATTCCACTAAAGAAACAAAGATCTTGTTTCAATGTATCCTTAAATATGTTCTAAAATCCTTGTTCCTCGATCAGGTGCTGGGACCACTGAGCCATTGGAAGATAGTGAGTGTATTCTTTTGGAGAGTACCACAGTATCTCCTTCTTCTACTCAAATCTCCATAGTCTTGAAGAAATTCGAAGCCTGCAGCAAGATATTATTTTTTAAAAAAAACAAAAAAATTCAGGTTATGGTAAACGTACTTGAAAAGATCTAAATGATAGACATCTCAAATCTATATCAAAATAACATGAAATATAAGATATAATATGTACCCATCACATTAGATATTTTCTTAAATGTAACAGAAAAAGTAGAAATTTTAAATACTTTCTTATATACCTCAATATACAGATTCTTTGGTGGCTTTATATCTTGAGTAAGATCAAGACCAGTTCCTTCTCCTAGCGATCTCATATATGAAGCCAAGTTCTTATTATATTTATTGAACCATATAATCTGTGAAGAATAGATATCATTATAACACATGATAAATAAAATTAAAGTCTGTAGTATTGAAAAACATACATGAGAAATTCAGGGTATTTGAGGCACTCAACGACGATCTGAATGGATACACAAAACAAAAGAATTTTATAACAATTATTATAGTGTAATAAAAGACAATGAGGGAAAAAAAAGTAGATAAAACTGACATCATTAATTTTCTCTATAGAATCCTGTCACACTTCTGCCAAGATTAACACATTAGTAAATGAGATACACAAATATCCTGCAGTTAACAAGTAACTTTATTTCACTCCTACTCAAAATAAAATCTAAGAGAGAGAGGGAGAGAGAGAGAGAGACGACGGGAGAGATCGTGAGGAGAAGAGACGGAGGGCGAGGAGACATGATGACCGAGGAGAAAGAAGAGAGAGAAGAATGAATGAGAGAAGAGAGAGAGAGAAAATCAGAGAGAGAGAGTAGAGGAGGAAGAAGGAGAGGAGGAAAGCAGAGGAGAGGAGAAGAGATCGAGAGAAAATTCAGAAGGAGAAGAGAGAGAGAGATAGATGAGAAAATCAGAGAGAGACGAGAGAGAGAAAGAACTCAGAGAGAGAGAGAGGAGAGAGAGAAACTATCCACGACGATGAGAGAGAGAGAGAGGAAATCAGGAGGAGAGAGAGAGAGATGCGAGAGAGAGAAAAAATCAGAGGAGAGAGAGAGGAGTAAGATGGAAGAGGAGTTGGACGACGCGTCGCTCCCTCGCCCCCGCCAGCACGAGGAGAGAGACGAGAGAGAAGACGATGAGAGGAGGAGAGTTGAGGGGAGATGAGACTGTGCGGAGGATCGGATGAGGTGGAGAGACGAGAGAGAGAGGAGAAATCAGAGGAGGAGAGAGAGAGAAATCAGAGAGAGAGAGAGAGAGATCAGAGAGCGGAGCGAGAGATAATTCAGAGAGAGAGAGAGAGTTATCAGAGAGAGAGAGAGAGGAATCATGAGAGAGAGAGAGATGGAGATAGAGAGAGAAAAGGAGATGACTAGGACTCTGGGACGGAGTATGGAGAAGGAAGTAACGAGGAGATGAGAGGAGGAGAGGATGAAGTGAAGAAGAGCTGAGACGAGAGAGAGAGAGAAATCAAAGAGAGAGAGAGATGAGAAATCAAAGAGGAGAGAGAGAGAGAGAAATCAAAGAAGAGAGAGCGAGAGAATGAGGAGGAGAGAGATGTTTGACAGGACCGAGATTGAGCGTATGTTCTACGAGACGACTGACGATGTTGGATGCGTGAGGGAGAGAGAAGAGAGGAGATGAGAGACCGGGAGATGCGAAGGAGAGATGGAGAAGCTAGAGAGACGAGGGAGAGAGAGAAGAGATGTGGAGAGGAGAGAAGAGGAGAGGACCCCCGACGAAGGACGAGGAGAGCCGAGAGGAGAGAAGAAAGAGGAGAGAGAAGAGAGATGGCGAACCGCCACCCTGAGACGAGAGGAGGAGAAAAGGAGGAAATCAGAGAGATGAGAGAGAGAGGAGAAGAGGGAGAGGGATGAGATTGAGAGACCAAATCAGAAGAGAGAAGAGAGAGAGATGACGGGATAGATGAGGAAGGGGGAGAGAGAGAGAGAGAGATGGGAGGGAGGGAGAGAGGAAGAGTGGAGAGAGAGAGACGATGGAGAGAGAGAGAGGAGTGAGAGAGGAGGAAGAGAGGGGATGAGTGAGAGGAGAGAGAAATCAGAGGAGAGAGAGGAGAGAGGAGAGGAGAGTGAGATGAGAGAGAGAAGAGAGAGGAGAGGAGAGGAGAGGGAAATAGACGAGAGAGGAAGGAGCAGAAGGATGATGGAGGCGAGAGAGAGACGAGGACGAGAGAGCGGAGAGGGAGGAGAGGGGAAGGTAGATGAGAGGCAGAGGGAGGAGAGAGGAGAGATGAGACGAGAATTGTGGGTGTGTGAGACGAGAGGGAGAGAGAGGAGAGGAGGTGGGCGAGGAGGCGAGTGGTGAGAGGAGGATGCGATGTGACGAGAGAGAGGACGACGTGATTGAAGGGACTGATGGAGGAGAGAGGAGAGAGAGGGAGGAGAGGAGATCGACCGAGAGAATGAGACGAGAGGAGGAGTAGACGAGAGAGAGAAATCAGAGGGGAGGGGGGGGGGGGGGGGGGGGGGGGAAATCAGAGAGGAGGAGGAGGAGAGAGAAAGGAATCAGAGGAGAGAAGAAGAGCGAGAGAGAGAGAGAGAGAGAGAGAGAGAGGAGAGTGAGGGAGGAGAGAGGGAGGGGACGACCGAGAGGGAGAGAGAGAGTGATGCGGAGGATGCGGAGCAGGGAGGGGGGAGAGACGGAGAGAGGGGAGAGGGGAGCGAGAGAGAAGAGAGAAGGAAAAGAGGACGAAGGGATTGGGGAGAGGAGGAGAGAGTGTGAGAGGAGGAGAAGAAAGAGGAGGAGGGGGAGGAAAGGAGGAGGAGGGAAGAAGAGAAAGAAATCAGAGAGGGAGAGAGAGAGAAATCAGAGGAGAGAGAGGAGAGGAGGAGGAGGAGTCGAGGAGGACGAGGAGAGGAAACTGGAAATATCAGGGCGAGAGAGGAGAGAGAGAAGGAGGAGGGGAGAGAAGGATGAGGGTGAGAGAGGAGGAGGGAGATGGAGACAGAGAAGACGGAAGAGGGAGAGAGCGACTGGAGATGAGAGAGACGAGGGAGAGAGAGAGAGAGGGAGAAGAAATAGAAGAGGGAGAAAGGAGACAGAAATCAGAGAAGAGCGACACCCAGAGCCGGAGGAGAGAGGAGAGGAGAGAGAGAGAGAGGTTGGACGATGAGGAGGATGAAGAGAAGGTGAGAGAGAGAGAAAAATCAGAGAGATGAGATAGAGAGAGAGAAATCAGACGAGAGAGAGAGAGAGAAATCAGAGAGAGAGAGCGAGAGAGAAAAGGAAATCAAGGTGATGAGAGGAGGAGGGAGAGAGGAGCGAGAGAGGGAGAGAGAGAGGATGAGAGACCGGATGCAGAGGAGGGGAGAGAGAGCGAGAGGAGATTTTGAGAGAGAAGCGGAGATGAGAGAAAGAGGTAAAACTCAGAGATGGAGCGAGAGGAGACGGGGGAGAGCGGAGAGAGAAGAGAAATCAGAGGTGTAGAGGAGGAGGAGATGAGAGAGAGATGGAGAGAGGAGTGAGAGAGAGAGAGTGATGAGAGAGGAGAGAGTTAGAGGAGAGGAGAGAATCAGAGAGAGAGGAGAGATGAGGAGAGAAGAAGTGAGAGAAGAGAGGAGGATGAGAGGAGAACGGAGAGAGGAGGATGGAGGAGGGGGAGACGGAGTACGAGAGAATGGAGATAGAGAGAATAGGGGGAGGGAGAGGGGGGGAGGAGGAGAGTTGTGAGTAGTAGATAGAGGAGGACGCGAGGAGGAGAGGGAGGGAGAGGAGAGATGGAGAGGAGGGCAGAGAGAGGAAGGCGAGAGGAGAGGAGGGAGAGAAGCGAGGAGATGAGGAGAGAGAAGGAGAAAATCAGAGAAAGAGAGTGGAGAAGAGAGGAGAGAGACGAGGAGAGAGAGGGAGAGTGACCCGGTGGATTGAGTCGAGAGGAGGAGATCGTTGGGACGAGGGGAGGAAGAGGAGAGGAGGGAGGAGGGAGAAGGGAGGACGAGGAGAGGGAGGAGAGAGGGAGGAGAGAGAGATGGGTGGACGGGCGACGACGAGAGCGAGAGAGAGAGAAGAGAGGAGAGGTCCGAGAGAAGAGAGAGAGAGAGAGGAAATCAGAGAGAGAGAGGAGGGAAAATCAGAGAGAAGAGACGAGGTTCGAGAGAGAGATGAGGAGAGAGAGGAGTGGAGTTGAGCGAGAGAGAGGAGAGAGACGAGGGAGACGGAGAGGAGATGAGAGAGGGGGATGAGGAGGGGAGAAGTGAGAGAAGAGAGAGGAGGAGAGAGAGAGAGAAGAGACGAGAGAGGAGAGGGAGAAATCAGAGAGAGAGGAAAGAGAGAGAGAAGAGGAGAGAAATCAGTAGAGAGATGAGCGAGAGAGAGAGGAGGGGAGAAAAGAGAGAGAGAGAGAGAGAAAGCGGGAGAAGATTGAGATGGGAGAGAGAGAGATGAGAAGAGAGAGGAGATGAAGGAGCCGACGGAGATGGGTGGGAAGTAGAAGGAGAGGAGAGAGAAGAAGATGGGGAGAGAGCAGAGGGAGAGGGGAGGGGGAGGAAAGGGAGAAATCAGAGAGGAGGAGATGACAGAGACGAGAGAAGAGAACGAGAGAGAGAGAAGAGAAATCAGGAGAGAGAGAGAGAGGGAGGAGAGAGGAGAGAAATTCAGAGCAGAGGACCGAGCAGAGAGAGAAATCAGGGGGGGGGGGGGGGGAGAGGAGAGAGAAGAGGGGGAAAAGAGAGAGAGGAGAGAGGAGATGAGGTGGAGAGGGGTTAGAATTGAGGGGATGAGAGAAACGAGGAGGAGAGTAGGGAGAGAGAGACGAGAGAGAGAGAGAGACATGAGAGAGAAATCATGAGAGGAGAGCGAAGAGAGAGAGAGAAATCAGAGCGAGAGATATCAGAAGAGACGAGGAGGAGAGAAAATCAGAGGAGAGATGATGAGAGAGAGAAATCAGAGAGAGAGAGAAGGAGAGAGAAGAGAGAAAGGAGAAATC
>NC_051392.1:30719318-30721818 GCF_015228065.2 Penaeus monodon | reverse complement strand
TGATAATCACAACACTTAAAGCCATCACTAGAACAATCTAATAAATACACCTACGTTAGTACACTTTACTGGCAGCTCTACCTTATACTAATTTTTAATTTGTTTACTGAAATCTAATGCTTACTTTTACCACAAGGGAAGTGCCTCCAAAACTCCAAAACTGTACCTATAGAAGTACTAGTTCAAAAGATAAAAGCTGTATCATTAGAATACCAAAGTTCTTACAGTACTGCTCAAATTTATATATATATATATATATATATATATATATATATATATATATATATATATATATATATATATATATGTATTATATATATGTAATATATGTATATGTAATATATATATGTGTATATATTATTATATATATTATGTATATATATATTAATATAATATAATATTATATTATATATATGATATATATATTTTATGTATATATATATTGTATATATTATATATGATATATATATATGTTATATGTAATATATATGTATATATATATATGTATATATATATGTATATATATTTATATATATATATATATATATATATATATATATATATATATATATATATGTATATATATATATAATGTATATATACATATATATACTGTACATGCATGTGTGCTATAAGTACTTTTTCCATGGCATCTAGAATTAACCCATGGCCATGGGTGACATTTAATACATGCCATGTCCACCGATATTTTAATTTATTAGATTGTTCCACAAGTGCTTAGTCACAAGTCAGTTATTAGTCGTAACTGTCTCACCTGTTTACCTTATTTTTTTTTTTCTTAGTATTTTAACCTTATATTAATCAGAATGTCTATAATTACAATTACATCAATATTAATAGTTTTTGGATACAACATTTTCCAGCAAGTTCAAGGAATGAGGAAATCAGGTGCAGTCACTAAGCCTTACTAATTGACTCTGGTAGTTGAGCATGTGTGAAACTATCTCTGTGAAAATTCACAAAAACTACAGTAGACTGTACATAAACCCATGGCCAATGGGTTAATGCAGATTGTCTAAGGTCTAGTTATGGTAAACAGGAAAATTTAAAACTAGTGACTCCTGAAAATTGCATCAGGCCATACTTCTACACAACTTTGTTGCATGGGACAGTTTAGATAGACTTGTTAGTTTGCTTGACTCACCAGAAAATGTGATTGAGACCTATGTAGGCTATGAGTGATAGAGTACAGGTATAATAAAGTATATAATTGTAATTACTTAAATATAATTTAAAGGTAATATAGCACATTCATCATAACTGTTTAAATGCTTTAAGTGGGAGAGCCTAAACGACTTCTATTGCCCATACATTCATACATATATACATACATATAAACAACTATATATATACATATATATATATATATATATATATATATATATATATATATATATATATATATATACATATACATACATATAATTACATATGTATATAGGCATTATCTTTCTATATATGTATATACATATGTACATACATACATACATACATACATACATACATACATACATACATACATATACATATTTATATGCACATATACATATACATAAACATATATATCTATATATGTATATATATCTATATCTATATATATAAATGAATATATGTATATATACATACATGCATACACATGTACATACACACATACAAACATACATATATACATATATAAATACATATAGATATATGTTTATATATACACTTATACATATACACATACACATACATTTATACATATACATGTTTATGCATATGTATATATTTACACATATACATATGTATACATATATTTATATAAATATATATACATTTATATACACATATATATTATATGTGTATATATGTATATATATATATATGCACATACATAAATACATACAAACAAATACATGTACATATGCATACACACACACACGCACATGCACACACACACATGCACACACGCGCACACGCACACATGCCCACACGTGCACACATGCCCACACACGCAAACACACACATGCACACACTGACACACACATGCACACACTGACACACACATGCACACACTGACACACACTGACAGACACACATGCACACACATGACACACACATGCACACACTGACACACACATGCACACACATGCACACACTGACACACACTGACACACACATGCACGCACACACTGACACACACACGCACACACACACACGCACACACACACAACGCACACACACACACACACACACACACACACACACACACACACACACACACACACACACACACACACACACACACACACACACACACACACACACACTGTACATATACACATATACATATAGACATTTGTATAGAACATATACAGATTTGTAAAGAATTATACATTCTTACATACATACATACATACACATCTACCTTGATATTTTTAGTGTATATATATATATATATATATATATATATATATATATATATATATATATATATATA
>NC_051392.1:30704318-30714318 GCF_015228065.2 Penaeus monodon | reverse complement strand
TGTATGTTATATATATTATATATATTATATGTTATATATATTATATATATTATATGTTATATATATTATATAGATTATATGTTATATATGTTATATATTATATGTTATATATATTATATATGTATGTATTATATATTATATATATTATATATGTATACACACATAGACATATACATACATATACATAACATATGCATATATATACATACATACATATATACTTATACATACATATATACTTATATACATGCACACACGCGTGCACATATATATTTATATGATATGTTTATATATATATATATATATATATATATATATATATATATAATATATTATATATATATTATTATTTATATGATTGGTTATATATATATATATATAATATAATATATATATATATTATATATAATAATATAAATGATATTTATATATATATAAAATATATAATATATATATATTTTATATAGATATATATAATAAATTTTATATATATATATATGATATTATATAAATATAATATATATATAATATATATATATATATATATATAGATATTAATATATATATTATATATATATATTTTAATTTTTTTTTTAATATATATAATTATATAATATGATTTTATTTATAGAATTTTATATATATATAGATATGTTATTATATAGATAATATATATATATAAGAAGAAGATATATATATAGAAATAATAATATAAGATATATAGAAATAATTATTGAGAGATAAAAAAAGATGAGAGAGACTAATATATATAAAAAAAATATAAGAAGAGATAGAAGATAGAATAATATAGATAGAATAAGAGAGGAGGGAGAGAGATAAAAGAAGAAGAGAAGAATTTTAAAATGGAGGAGTAAAGAAAAAGGAGATGGAGAGTAGAGATAGAGGAGAGAGAAAAAATAGGGAAGAGAATAAGAGGAGAAGATAATAAAGGAAGAAAAAAAAGAAATTATAAGAAGAGAAAAAGAAGAAAGAAAAATATAGAATGATAAATAATAGGAAGATAATCAAAAGAATTGAAAAATAAAGAAGAAATAAAAAGACGAAAATCTAAAAAGAAGATAAATAGAGATTAAAAAATATAGAAGAAATAAAAAAAGATAAAGAAGGAATAAGAAGAAAAATATTCGATAGGGATAGAGTAGATTAAAAATAAGAGAAAATAAAGAGAAAAAGGGGGAAATAAAAATAAATGAAGTGTAATATGACAAAATATATAAGAGAAAAAAAAGGGGATATATATAATATATAATAATATTAGAAAATATAGATAAAAAAAAATATAAATAAAAAAAAGATGAAAGAATATAATATAATATATAAAAATATAAAATATATATATAAATATAATAAAATATAAAATATATATATATAGATATATATCTATATATATATATAAATAATATTATAAAAAAAATAAGATAATATTATTATTTATATATAGATATAAAAATATAAAATATATAAATTAAAAATTATAGTTAATAATATAAAAATATATAACATTAATTATAATAATAAAAATTATAAAAAAAAAATATATAGAAAAAGAAAGAGGGCAAAAAATAATGAGGAAAAAGATAAATATAATAAAATTAAATAATAAAAAAAACATATAGAAAAAGACACAATAAAAAGAATATAGAGAGGAGGTTGGGGGGTGGTGGGGGGTGGTCGTTGGGGGGTGTGGGGGGGGGGAGTGGTGTGTGGGTTGGGGTGGGTGAGGGGTTGCGGGGCAAGAGAAAAGGGGGGGAATAGGATGATAAGGAGGAAAAAGAAAAATAAGAATAAACAAATAAAGGGGAATAAATATAAAAACATGAATGATAGATAAAAAAAATAGAATAAAATAAATATATAATAAGAAAAAAAAACAATAAATAATAAAAATATAAATATAAAGAATGATGGATAGTTATATAGATGAGATATATATAGATATAGATATAGTAGCTATGTGAGATATAAGTAGATGGAGATTAAGTAGGTAGGGATAGAGATGGTTAGCCGGGTAAGCAATAAGATAAATAAGATATATTAAATATATGAATAGAGATAAATAGAAAAATATGAATATAATATATATAGAATAATATATAAATACATATATATAACAAAAACAAGATATATAAAGGGTATATAGAAAATATAAATATAGATATATATAATAATATATATAGATATACTAGTATATATCTATAATATATATAATTATATATATAGATATATATATATACGATATATATTAGTATATATATGTATATAGATATTATAGTATATATATATATATATATATATATATATATATATTATAATATATATATATATATATATATACTATTGTATTCTAATAATATATTATAATTACATATATATTATTAATAAATATTTATATATACATGTTTATATATATATACATATTACATATATATACATTATTATATACGTGATATATACAATATAGATATATATATATATATATATATATATGTATATATATATAATGTATATACAGGTATATATGTATATATAATATATATATTATATATATTATATATATTTAGAATATATATTATATTATATATATCATATATATTCCATTTTTATATAATATATAATATATAAAAAATATATACCTATATATAAATATATATTATATATACTATATATAATAATATAATAAGTATATAAATATATATTATAATTTTAATAATGTGTGAGGGGTGAGTGTGAGTGTGAGTGTGGTGTGAGTGTGAGTGTGAGTGTGAGTGTGAGTGGCGTGTGAGGTGAGTGTGGTGTGGGTGAGGGGGTGGGTGTGAGTGTGGTGTGTGTGGTGTGTGTGTGTGTGGGGTGGGTGTGGTGTGGGTGTGTGGTGTGTGTGGGGGGGGGTGGCGGGTTGCGTGTGGGCGGGCGGGTGCGCGGGGGCGGGTGGGGGTGTGTGGTGGTGTGCGTGGGTGTGGGGTCGGGGATACAAATTACAAGGGGGAAGATTGAGCATATATATATATGATACTATATTAATACTAAATATATATATTATATATAATAATAATAAAAATAGTATAGATAAAAGATATAATATAATATAAGAAGATAAATATATATATATATATGAGAGATAAATAAAAAAGTATATATATATATAAATATAATATATATGCATAATATATAATATATATAATATCTAGATATATATATATATATATATTATATATATAATATGATATATATATATGTATAATAAATGTATATATATAATATGCAATATATTAATATGCATATATATATATATATATATATATATTTTAATAATATATATAATACAATATATAAAATAATACACATACAGACATATATATATAAAATAGAAGAGAAATAATAAAATAATATATAGAATATAAATATAAAATACACACACAAATATAAAATATAAATAAGTATAATAATTAATAATAATATAATAATATATATATACACAAATAGATATAGAAAATAAGATATAATATATATATTAGTATATATAGAGGTAGAGAATAAGATATTTTATATATATATAATAATAATGAATAATATATAATATAGATATATAAGATATAATAGATAGAGATATATATAGAGAGATATAATAAGATATAAAAATAAAAACACATACGGGAATATAAGAATATATATATATATATATATAGATTAAAATATATATATATATATATTATATATATATATATATATATTATATATATATATATATATATATATATATATATGTATTATATAAAATATATCTATAAAATGTATATTTATATACACACATATTATACAGATATACACATTCATTATGATAGTACTTATAGTAATTTTAATATGAATTTTATTGTTATCATTGATCTTATTATTGCCTCTATTGTAATTATTATATCTGTCATCACCATCATGACAGCATCCCACACCACCACCATTATCATTACTATTAATATAACTTTAATAATTCTTATATATTGTTATAATTTTTAATGTTAGTCATTATCTTGACATCATTATTTTTTTACTGCTACTACTTTTTCTCCTGCTAATGTTATTACTTAGAGAAGTGTATGTTTGTACCTAACGGTCAATTTAAAGGGATTGTCTACTTTCAAAATTGGTAAAATTGAAAATTTTAGCAATTTTTTAATATTTGCCATTTTACATTCAGGAATGAAGTTTCTCCCAGTCAGCACAAGAAGCTACTGTTAAACGAGAGGGGAAATATAGTTTTTACAGACAGATTCCTTAAGATTGTCATTAAAGATTAAGACATACCTGATTATGCTGATGCTTCTATATAGTGTGTATTATTGCTCCTTCTTAACCCATAGGTGATGAGTACATGCACTGTCCACTATATTGTGATTGGTTAATAATATTGTTTACATGTAGTCACCAAGAAACAATTACTAGGCGTCCTTGAGCCCACCTGTTTACCCCATTTCATTGAATTTTAAGTTTTTATCGAATTCAGTTGATATCATCATCAGTATTATCATTATCATTATTACCAGTATTATAACTTCAAGCATTGCCTTCCTTATCTTCAATGCTAATAGTAATGATGATATGAATTATTATTATTATTATTATTATTTTCGTTATTATTAGTTATAATCATTAATATTATCATTGTAATAAGGATAATTATTATTATTGTAATTATTATTTATTATTATTATTATTATTATTATTATTATTATTATTATTATTATTATTATTATTTTTTACTATTATATTTATCATTATTATTATTATTATTATTATTATTATTGTTGTTGTTGTTGTTGTTGTTGTTGTTGTTGTTGTTGTTGTTGTTATTGCTGTTGTTATTGTTATTGTTATTGTTATTATTATATTATTATTATTATAATAATAATAATAATAATAATAGTAATAATAATAATTATTATTATTATTATTTTTGTTATTTTTCTTGTTATTGTTATTCTTATTCTTATTATCATTATTATAATTATTATCATTGTTGTTGTTGTTGTTATTATTATTATAATTATTATTAACATTATCATTAACATTATCATTATTATTATTATTATTATTATTATTATTATTATTGTTGTTGTTGTTGTTCTTGTTATTCTTGTTGTTGTTGTTGTTCTTGTTCTTGTTGTCATTATTAGCGTTGTCATTATCTTTGTTAGAACATTTATCAGTCATGGTATTAGTGATGAAATTAAATTTCATTACTGTATAAATTTTTATGGAGAATGTGAGATTTGTTAAACCCAATTGACTCCTAGTGATGGCTAAGCACAGTGGAGCTATCTGTTTGTAAACAACATTAATAAACTAAAATCACAATGGACAGCATCTGTATATATGCCATTCCAGCATAAGAAGGGCAGAGAAAGAAAGAAAAAAGTAGTAATAACAGTAGTAATATAGATTTCCCTGCCTTTAATTGAGTTAGCATTTTTAACCATTTACCCTGGCTCATCCGTTAGCACATATTTCTCTGTAAAATCAATATGAATATACAAAAGCTGCATACCAGTAAGAATACCATATAAGTATTTGAGTCCAGTGCAACTATATTTTATATAAGAATTTATTTACATAGAAGAATCATAGAAATTCTACAAAGAGGGATTTCAGAAATGCTAGTACTTATACAGTCACTTTTTCTCTACCTGGCGTTCCTCATGACACTTCTTTTTATTCGGAAGTAAATGGTAATTAGATGCCTCAGCATTATTGTTCTTGACTTCTTTTCTGATATAATGGAAAAATGTGACACAAAACATTTTCTCCCTTTTTCTGAAAGCAGATGTTTAGAGCTACAAAGTAAAAATAAAGGTGAAAATTAAAAATGTGGCAAGGGCATTCTGTTCTCACTGTTTTGCTTAGTCAAACAGTAATAAAAATTGCATCCTGAGGAAGGCCAGTCTTTTCACATTTTATGTTTTATAACTAAAATTCAAGACTTATTTGATTCTCATAAAAAAATATAGCTTTTCATAATACAAACATTAATGGGTAAGGAGCTGAAATCCTTATTTTAAAACAATGGAAATTAAAACAAAAAAGTGATAGTCCCTTTTAGATTGAACTACATTTGTAGGGCATATTCATCCTTACAATAGTTTCCAAGATGTAGAGTTTCCTTGTTTTTAGCAGAAGCCATTTTGGGTTGAGATTATACATTTAGTCCAAGATGAAGCTGCAAGGTTGGGGGTGAAAGGCAATCGAGGTTCAGTTGGCTGAGGTCCTTATATTATGGGAATGTAAAGCTATGGCATGAGGGTACATTTGGGGGGAGATCAAGCACATAATGCAACACAGTGTGACACAACACACACACGCACACACACAACACACACAACACACACACACACACACACACACACACACACACACACACACACACACACACACACACACACACACACACACATACATACACACATATGCACAGCACACTCACACCCACGCACACCACACACACACATGCACACCACACACACACATGCACACACACTCACACCCATGCACACTATACACACACATGCACACTATACACACACATGCACACTATACACACACATGCACACCACACACATACACGCACACCACACACATACACACACACCACACACATACACGCACACCACACACACACACCACACACATACACACTACACACATGCACACCACACACACACAGACACACACTCACATGGACACACACATGCACCTCACACACAGAAAATGAAAGAATGAAGGGAGAAATTGGAGTAGAATAGAAAGCAGGTCCAGTGTGGAGGGTAGTACTATTCACTGCATGGCACATGGGCTGGATGTGGTTTGTGACACACATTGCCAAATTGGTGGATCTTTATCTAGGAGAGAGTTTTTGCCAATATACAAGATGCACTGCCATGTTTAGATTTTTTTGTGTGACAATATAAACATTGAGAATCATGAAGTTATTTTTTCTTTGAAAAGTTATTGTTATTCCATTCAGAACCTCTCATCCAAGCACGTGCAAAGGAAAAAAGTAAAAAATGGTATATGGCAGAAAACTAATCTGTAGGAAAAAAGAAATAACAGTAGTTGATTGTTACATAACAAGGTACAGAAAGTGTATAAGGGTAATAATATAAGTGGATCATATAGGAAATCTCATTAACTCATTCACGATGAGCTCACCTGCATGCCAAGTTAGACAAGTTAAAAATTAGAAGCATGGGAAACATACATGTATTGTGCTCTTTTAGAAAATGAGGCAAAAAAGAGACAGTAAGCTTACTTTTGAGGGGCTATATTCTACTCAGAGACACCTGTCAAGGTCAGGCTGTTTAGCATATACAACTTAGGAGTCGTGACAGTTGAAGTCAAATGGCAACCCTTCTTTGGACTTGGCTCTTGGCCTGGACATGGGCTTTGGTGATTCAAGTGCTTAAATTCAGTATATTTCTTCTCTGGAAAAAAGTGCATCTTTTATGCTGTGAGATACAAGAAATGAAAATATAATTCTCATTTTTTGTACATATATGTTTTACATATAAAGTTAATAGATTACTACAAAGACCTTTATCTGGAATGGCATTGTAAAATTTAAGTGAAGTAAACTATTTGCTTTTATGTAACTATGTAAAAAAAAAAGTATGACTCCTATAATGAATGTGGTCAACCAAAATGGCTCTCGCAAAAATAATGAAAATCTCAAGTATAGAGGAAGAGTAAGCTCTTCACATAGCTTCATAAATGTTGCATGTTTGTTAAGCCTGAAGATTGCAGACTGTGATACTGTAATGTATTTTCAAAATATTCAATTTGGAGGCAGAAAGCTTGTTACTTCTAAGCATTAGTGAGAATGTATACAACTATGTAGAATTTCTTCCTTGGTTCCTTTTTTTCATAGAGCTCTCTGGATTTTAATTTTATAGGCTTTATTTATTCATTTATTGAATTATTGAATTGATTAGTAGTCTGTGTTTGGTTAATGTGCAGGAGCCTGCTTGGTTTTTATGTGGAAGTCTGTTTTCTGTTTTAATGAATTTGAAAACTCTTTGGGATTCTGACTTACAAATGCCTAGTAGAATACCCTATAATTTATAAGCTAGAGTAAGCTTTGACTATAGATCAAGTTAATAATTAGACCATTTTAGTACTAAAAATGGTTGTAATACTGTCTGCATTTTTGAAATCTAATGATGTCTGTTAAAGGAAGATATTAGTGCAGATTTACAACTTAAAGTTCTGAAACAACTCAAAGGATGTATATATTTCTTTTTATTTCAATGTTTTTATCATCAATGAAAGAAAGGAAATTAATATATAGTTGCAGTACTTGGTTATGATGATAAAATACCAGTCCTTATTGATAATTGTGGAGGATTTTTTTCCTGGCACAGTTTACTTTTCTTAGATTAAACCATCATTACATGGTCTTCTGCTTATGTACAAGGGGGATATGACCCATCTCTGCAAGTACATATTAAGGCTTAATGTTTGTGTTGTAATGATTTAGGGATTTGAAAGGGTTTTGTTTTAATTTTCCCAACATGGAGAGAAATATGTACTTTTTCCGATGTTTTCAAGAATGTGATTAAACATTATTCTTCATTCTTATATAAGTTGTTTATTTTCATTTAAGACCTAACTAGATTATCAAAGGATGTGTAATCATATAATATTTTGTGATTGAATAATATTAATGTAAGAAGAAGCTATACCCTATGTGTGTGTATCTAATATCTACACTCTTTAATCTTGGCAAAAGAGCTATATGTAGAGACAGCAGATCACTTTTTATATGAGTTATTTCTGTAGCATATGGATTTGCTCTATTAATTGTAGAAGTAACCTTACCATTTTCAGTAAATGCTTTTAGGGGTTTGAGTGTTATTCAGAGGGATATCAGTGTACTCTGTTTAGTAGATATTCCATTTCAGTTGCAGCATTTTCTGTATGTTATTGTCATTGTAGATATGAAATAGTAACCTATTCCTGAATTTTTATGAGTATATATTGTTTCCTTGATTGAAATATTTCTGTTTCTATAATAACATTTAAACATTTTGCAATCTGTATTCTATGACATATTGATGTGTGTTCATATTCCCATTACAATGCATATTGTATGCCATTAGACTGTTGGATATAGCAAGGTATTTTTAAAGGAAATATTTATTTATTTAGCTGCAATGTTATTGCCACTTCTCATCAAATTATTAGTTTCTGAATTAAGTTTCTGAATTAGCATGAGGGCAATAAGATGGTAATTTGAGTTGTGGGATGTATTCTAAGAATTAGTGTGTTCTTTTAATTCAGAAGTTATAAACAGTTATGAGTTATTACCAAGATAAGGTTATTCATTTGTTTGATGTTTCCAGATAACTTTTGCTTCAGATTGTTTGACTTTCTGTGTTTGATTTCTGTCACTAGGAGTTGGAATCTGAGAGAGCAGCTAAGAAGAAAGCTGAGAAGGAACTTCGGAAAGTTCAGGAAACGTTGGAAGAGGAGCGAGGAAAGCAAAAACAAATAATCTTAATGTTAGTCGAAGAGCGCAAAAGGTTGGCACTCCAGTATGTTGAGGAGAGAAAGAGATCTGAAGACTTAGCTCAGGTGAGTAATGCTGTAGGTTCAGTGATATATATGTATTAGGTATATATGTGTGTGATGTGATCTGTCTGTCTCTTCTCTACATTTTTATCTATTTCTTTATCTTTCTAATCTAATGTCATTGTGTGTGTATTTCTGGGTTTGTCTGTGTATATTTATGTGTGTAATTCACTGAACTGTTATATTATGTCTTATCTATTTTGCTGAGTTGCTGTTTTTATTTCAATATTGTCTCTGCCACTGTTAACCCAACCACCACGGATTTATATTCTGATGGCTCCACAATTGCTCAGCTGGCAAGGAGTCTATTAGTAGGTCCTAGTGACATATCCTGATTTCCCCATTCCTTGAATTGGCGGGAAAAAAT
>NC_051392.1:30691818-30694318 GCF_015228065.2 Penaeus monodon | reverse complement strand
TTCCAAAATACCATAGCTCTAGAATATTACAGTTATTCTATTAGTTTTTCTTTACTATGTACTGAAAAAACATACACTTAAAAAGAACACCCTCCTACAAAACATTGACTCATTTTGAAGTAAAAAAAATCAAACAAAGTTAACCCCTGTGATTAAGATGATGTGACCATCACGTCATGAAAAAATTTGGCTTTAGGTGCGGGTGATGTGAACTTGCGGTCATGGGAAAATCTGGCTACAAGCCAGGTGACAGGAACTTGCCATTGTTAGCGTTTCGGCTGAAGGCTGGGGTGAGAGGAAAGATTTGCCACAAGTGCACAAACTTCTTTGGAGAGTGATGAGAGACATTTGGCGATTTTGCGTTAATCCCATCAGTAAACAAGCATGGAATGTAAAGTCTGTGAGCCGTGACTAGAAAGCCCCCAGCTCCATGGAGGATGCCATTTCCATGCTCATCATTGTATTCCTGGTGTCATGAATGGTGGTGCAGGTTCTACTGCAGAAAATTGAATATTGCAAAAAATAGAAAAATGACAAATAACCTAGAGAAATAAACTATTACCAACTGGATGATGCAAATCAAATGACAAATGTGGATATTGGAAAATTGAAAAAAGCTAAAAATTCTTATGCATAGAAAGAGAAAATATTGCAAATAAGAGGCTTAGAGTCTTGTCACCGCACACGAGTATTCGTGTATGCTTAGCCTACAAGCCATGCACCCAGCAGTGCAGCCACTCACATAAGCCTGATGCTTGATAGCTGTGAAGCAACTGGGTCCAAGGGGTGAAATATAACTGCAAAATGTAGTAACCTAACATTTCCTCAAGCCTTTGAGTGCTGCAAGTAATTTTTTGAGTGGTTGGCTTCTTTGAGTATTTTGCTATGAAATGTTGAAATTGCCATTTGGCAATGGGGTAAAATTTAATGACCTGCTAGTGTTAAAGAAGGCCTTATTTGGATATATCTGAAAGTGGCATTGAAAAGATGAACAAAACAGCCTTTAATTTGGCTCTCCAAGTGCAGATAGTGCAGAGACTTGACCTGTGAAATGGAGTAACAAAGAATGGTATGAATTGGCCCTCCACATTATCCTCAGAAGAAAGATTGGATAGTATTAGGATGGGGAAGGATAGGAATGATAGGAAAAATGTAACGGGATTACGACTTCCAATTTACTTTATTTAACCTGCTATCATTGTGTTTGGGGGAGTGGTGAAAGGTATTGTGTAATCACAGTCAAGATGAATGTTTAATTATACCTTTTAAATAATGGGAATTCAACCATGTTACATGGACCACAGAATCCGCCTGATTAGCTTGACCGAGGAGGATTGAAGAATATAGTGGTGTCAACCAACATCACAGATTGTACTATGAGGTTCTGTTGGCCTCATAATACATACTCAGTTTCTTTAACAACCAAGGCTGGATGATTGTCAATTCACATTTTACACAAAGTATTGAAAGGTTGATAGAAAAAATAGTTCAAGGTGGAGGTTATGTTTATATTCTTTGTACCCCTTTTCTTCTTTAACCCATTCAAGCTGGATGCCTTCATATCATCATGATGAAACAATCACTAATGCAGTTGCCATCCTTTTAGGCTGTGCAATATTGAGTCTGTTTTAATTTGTGCAGGTTAAACAGTTATTTACTTGTTTGGGACTGGCTGTTGTCAGGGAGTAAAAAGCCTTCAAAAGTAAAAGTGATTTTTATTTACAATTTATGGAACAAAATTATTTATAACTTGAAACCCAGCCCTAATGCTAGTTACACGATGAGTTGACCCCCTTTAGATCTTGTTGTATTTTGTCTCAGTCTTGGAACTGTTAGGGAGGACTGCCTGTTGATAGGTGACCAGTCATCATCTGTAAAAAATTTGTTGTCAGCTTGGCTGGTGAACAGAATCTTTCATTCACTTTCATGTGTTCATAATGCTTTAATCACCATTTAGATTTTTAAAGCATGTGTGTGAGTGCTTTTTCAAATGTCATAGGTGAAGTTTGGAAGTAGTTTTGGAAGGATGTTATAGGTTATTGTATAGTGGAGCAGTTACATAGTGAGTGAGGTAAGTAGAGTGGCATATACTTAAGATGTGTAATTTGTACCAGAATATGTATGGCTGAGTGTGTGTTTGTGTGTGTGTGTGTAAGTATGTTATGTCTTATGAAATAAGGTCTTCTATTGACTCCTTTTGTACTTGAGTAACACCCAATTCTGACCAGAAAGTGTCTCAAGAGTATACAGTAGAGTGTTGATGCAAGCCTGCATGACTATCACTTGAGTCTTGATCATGACTGCATTTGTGTGGGTGTTGCTGAGCACTGATCACCTGTTGTCCGAGTATCACTGAGTATTGACCTGAGTTATGTCCCGGCAGCCAGCAGCAGACACAAGACTATAGCCAGGGTATGTTGTCATTTTATCTTCTATGTGGCTTCATTCATGGAGAGTAACTCACCCATGTATTGCTCGTAACAGATTTAAGTTTACCTGT
>NC_051392.1:30684318-30686818 GCF_015228065.2 Penaeus monodon | reverse complement strand
GCTCTCTTTTCCTCCTGGCTGCCATTATGCCTCCAAACAACAATAGCTATATATAGTATTTTGGGGCTTAACTAAGTATAGGTAGATTAATGTAAGTAAAATACTTATATACATAGGTAGGTGATGGTTCATCGGAAGATTGTTGACAACTCAAAATATACCAGCACAGTATTTTATTACATAAAATTGAGTCTACTAAGGAAAAATGTTCTATTACTGTGTGAAGCTTGGTTTCAGGGTTATAGTAATTAGTTTGATAGCCCAGTCGGAAGTATCAACTAAATTGAACCACAGTATTTTGTATGCTGAAACAGGGAAGACAAAAGTCTAGAGAAAATGCATGCACCAGAATGTCTTGGACAGTAAGAGAGCATTTTCATCCATCAAATGCTTCCTTTTTTGGTCCCTAAGGGTTAGATTTGAAGGTTGGTTATAACCTGAAAAAGAAGGGAACATATAAATTAAGAGTTATATTCACAATATTCCCATGAATATCAGGATACGACAAGAAAATTACATTATAACTAAAATGAAATTACTGTGGACACAGGGAAGAGAAAATGAATTGAACATACAAACAAGTTAAGTAAAACAGTACAGTCATGTAAACTAAAAAAAACAGCAAAGATGCGTTAATCAAATAGATGAAGAGTTGAAAATCAAGCAGATGTCTTGTGTGTGTGTGTGTGCGTGCGTGCTTGCGTGCGTGTGTGCGTGCGCGCACGCTTCATAAATGGATAACTTCATAAATGGATAACTTCATAAACCCACTGGAGATTGAATTAAATTGAATAGTGGAAGGAGTCACATCTAAGGAGGCCCTTGAGGTTGGCACTGGATGTGTTCCTTGAAGGGACAAGCTAGGGCCACTGCAGGTCCCAAGACATGGTCTAGAATTTTCTTCTGCTTTGTGAGAGATAGTGCTGAAATAGAATGTCCACATCATTTAAGGGATGGATGTGATTGGACAAAGGTCCTGTGGCAAATGCTATGAGAAAGAAGCCATTTGAAGAGAATCATTGGGGGATGGATCAGTGAGATAATGTAGTGACTACAGAAAATGAGAAACTGAATAATGATCTTGAAGACTAGATTTATCACTGCGGTAGACAATCAAGGAGTTCCAGTGTGCATTCATTCTGAGCGCATACCAAGAGGGAATTGCAAGGGATTAGAGGTCAGTGTCACTATGAATGGAGGTAATTAGAGGGGTAAGAGAGTACAAGTCAAAAATGCACATTTGTCTACACTATGAACACTACAATGTATCTATATGATTGTATGGGTGGCTTGAGGTTCTGGGCATATAGGATAAGGGATTAGGATCAATAGACTTGGGACAAATAGAAGGAACTAACATGGACGTATGTAGTTGAACCTTTTGGACCTTAAGGGGCCACCATTTAAATGACCTTGAAGGGCCTTCCACGAAAAAAAGCTCTAGATTCAATGGGAACAAACTCAAGCTTGCGGCTCTTTAACAACTTCTAATATGGCACTAAATCTGCCATATGCTTGAATCCAGACCTTTACTGAAGGCAAAGAAGCCAGGAGGTCAGAAGTTAGCAATGGGGAGAGTGGTAGCTGCACCAATAAAGCAGAAGCAGGCAGTTGTGTGAGGGGTTCAGTTATGGATCAGCTACTTTAACCCAATCCCTCCAGGTGAATTTGGGATTCACTTGAGAGCACAATGTTTTGGTATGTGGCCAGTCGTTGCATTACACATCACGTTCTCCCTTATGCTATGCCTAAGGGCATGTCACTTGTGGGCATGAGGGTTCTTCATAAAGAAAGGATAAAATGTAATGTGTAATATGTGCATCATTGTAACATGATGTACATCACCCATCACCCACATGAACCACATGTCACCTGGAGGCTAAGGGTTAAGAAGAATCTTGAAGTACTAAGCCTATTATTACTCTGAATGCAACATAGGGGGTTCAGTGAGGGCAGTGTGTATGACCCCTGAACCAAATATTGATATTGACATGAGCAGTAGTGGCAGGCTGAAGTGAATAGAAGGAGCAGCCATTCCAAGCTAGTTCATCTAGCCTGGAAGATGTGATAGGTGAGTTTTAGCGGTGGCAAATGTGCAACTTCTCCCAAAGTCACCATGGAATGGATAGATGTGGGTGTGAGGTAAGACATGTGCTCATCTCATATAGGGTGCACCATAAGCAGTGCAGGGAAGTTATTGGCCTTGCTGCCATAAATTGGGGCATGCTGTGAGTAATCAGCTTATAAAGGGTTGCATTGCCAAAGAAATGAGATTGGCATAGCCTTCACACCAGACCTCAAGGGACCAGAAAGTTGATAGGCTTTTGTTGATTATTGTTACTGTACTCCATTACTCTTCCTGTATCTGCACCTCCATATCCACTTTTTCTTGTGATATGAGAACTTTTAAGTTATATCTTTGGGAAATTTCTTTTTCTTCTTTTTTTACAATTAACAGCATGGAAGAGAGATATTTCTTCACTCACTAATTCTTCATTTT
>NC_051392.1:30669318-30679318 GCF_015228065.2 Penaeus monodon | reverse complement strand
GAGGGAAAAGCATAGTGGTAGGTATGATTAGATAATATTCATGGTATTATTAAAATCCAGAGGTCACCTTTGTATGTTTCATGCATAATTATGAGAGAAATAATTCACTGCACTTAGTTGTATGTGTGATTAATGTTTAATTGTTAATTATATTTAAATGATTGGTGGAAGAGTTGCTAAGTAGAACAGAGAAACAGAGATAATAGTGGATATATTAAAAGTGTCTTGAGAAACACAGGGTGGAAGTAGCATGAGCACTACTGTATGTAGTATGTAGCTGTTATATTTTCAAAGGAATGAAAGTGCAAGTTTGGACATGAGGGATAGCTTTGATCTTGAGCATATGTAGCTTGACTCAGATATACATGTGTGCTATGTTGATGGGCTTTTACACTACATTTATTGTGTTTGGTATTGCAGTCACAGGTTCATGTAGCTCCTGTTCCCATTATTTTAAAGAGTTGAGGCTTACTCATGTTGATGTGCAGTAAAACCCTGCTGAAATCCAGATATGTATAGTATTAATAAACAACTCTTGAAATAAATGTGAAGGTAAAGAATGTCATGAAAAAATCAACAAATTATTTTACGTTTATTAGATTCCACCAAACATATAAATATTTATCTGTGTGTGTGATACAGGTAATCCCTCCAGAATATATTTATCTGCAAGTAAACTTTTGATACTATTTTCATCAGATTGATAACATTGGTTGGGTAGCGGGTAGGCCCATAGTGCAGCCAACAAAAAGTTTATTGCACCCAAAAAGAGTTGCTTTGGTGGTGTTTGGTAATCAGATATATTTCATGAATTAGTATGATCTAAGGAATAAGAATCTTTTCAAATGACAGCTGAGATTTGTCCCAAAATCTGGACTAGTCTAATCCATGGTTATATGATAACAAGTATAATTGAATTGTCTTATTTACATGTTTTTAAATCCAAAGTTTGGGAATACCCAAATGGATGAGGGATGAATTCCTGGGAGAAAAATAAAACCAAGTGTTGTTTTTCACCATGTTTACATTATGAATTTTGACCTGTGAAATAATAATGGTTTCAGACATTCATAAACACCTTGTTTGGAAAGTGGTAAATGCAGGATCAAAATAAAAAAAGAAATGGAACAGATGTATACCAGCTACTGTCTTTATGAATTAAATGAAACTGGTTCCATTTTTATTATTTACTCCCCCTTCAAAAAAAAAAAAAAAAAAAAAAGTTTCACAAGGAAGTTTTTGCATTTATACAATGATTTTTAGAGCAACCCTGAATTATGTATTTCTTTCAGATAGCACATACATTTGACCCCACTCTTGTCAGCTGTTCTTGATGTAGAATCCTGGTGTGCAACTTTTGTTTCATATTGACAATAACGTCATTTGTGCCAAAGTTGTCCTAAACTTGTCATAAACTTTTGACTTTGTATTATTTTTGCTGAAGGTAAACTTTTTAAAACATATCCTACCTTGATAATGCACACAAATTTCCTGAGCTGGTCATATCCAGAAGTGTTTTCCTCATTCTTGCAATTGTAACTGGCTGACTTGATTAGCTATCCCTCACAAATATTAAATGTATTTCTTATTTAACCCATTCCCGACGGGTGGCATGTACGCACATGCCATGGCATGGCGGGACTATCTGCCGGGGTTATGTATGTACATGCCATGGTGTATGTATGGAGATGCCATGAGTTATTTTTTGTTACAATCACGGCAAAATATTATTTTTCTGCTACGGAAAGTGTGATTAAGTCCTTTTTAACACTCATTTTTACAATGCACAAAAAAAAAAAAAAAAAAAAAAAAAAAAAAAAAAAAAAAAAAAAAAAAAAAAAAAAAAAAAAAAAAAAATAATAATAATAATAATAATAATAATAATAATAATAATAATAATAATAATAATAATAATAATAATAATAATAATAATAATAATAATAATAATATATATGCAACAAACCGACGATTTCAACTCCATGATGCCGTACACTGCTTATTTTATTCAGACTATAGACTGAATAATGATCAACTATGGAGTCTATATAACAACAAAAATACCTTTCAGTCTCGATTTTTTCAGGAAGTTTGGCAAGTAGAGACTTTAGAAAATAATGAAAACTGAAAATACAACATATCTTCGTAGTATTATGAAGAAACAGCATGGGTTGCTGGTATTTGGCATGAGTGGTCGCGCATACTAGGGTGATGATATAAGCCCCCGGCAGCGAGGCCCGGGCCACTATGAATACTACCCGTTGGGAAAGGGTTAACGAAGGCACATCATTTTGTCATTGCTGATTAGTGATGATTGAGACCAATATTGGCACAAAAAAAAGTGTGATTTGGTTCATACTATGTCCATGCCTTGCTTATTTTGTTATACTGTGGTATATTATGTAATGACATATATTATGTTATGTGTATTGAAATGTTGAATCTGAGTGCTTTATAGCAGGCAGGTGACTGGCCTACTATAGGTTGTAGGTGGTAAACAGAGGTTTACTTGTTTTGGCCAGACTGGTAATTGAGGGGGAACAACCCCTCAAAAGTAGGATTAGATGTTTTTTTAGCATAACTTCCTAAAAGTGTAGAGAGTGGGATAGCTTGTATTTCTTGCACTTTTAACTTTTCACTCATTTGACTGGTGTGCAAAGCCCAATACATCACTCTGAAATTCTGTCTTAAAAAAGTAACCCTTCATGTTCTACACTCCCAGCATTATCAGTATCATTATTATTTTAGTTATATTTCATGCCTATGTAATCTTTCCTATGCACTGTTAGTGTATATTAATCTGTGTTGAAGGGATATGGTGACTGAAACTGCTTCTCTTTTTTTTGTTGGTAATTATTTAAACTGATTTTGACATTTTTTTAATAACTGACATTTAGGAGCATTTTCATAGCAACAATTTGGGCATACCTGTATAAGAAAGCCAATTTTGTTCTGAATTGATTGTATTTCTTTTAAGATATTGTCAGTTGTTTTCTGTGGTGTGTAACAACCTGATTTTAATCAATTATATTTCGCTGGGTTTTACTGTTGTATCACATGATACTAATATCTGTTGTTCTGGAAAGAAAATTAGAAATAGTTTATGTGGGCCCTTTTTGATGTTACATTGTTAAAAAAGTAAAATGTAGTACCCCTAGTAATGGTGTGCGGTGTGCCAGGTCAGTGCCGGTGCTTGTGAGATGCGGTGCCAGTGTGAGTGCCGAAGATGATGATGGTCGCACGCCCACCTACCTGGCTCTGCTGTATGCCTGCACCCCAGCTGCAGCTGAACTGCTTAGCTTTCCCCAGTCTTTAGAGCACACAACAAAGGTATGGAACATTCATTTAAATGGATTCTTAACCAATTCTCTTCTTTTTTGCTCTTTTCTTTTCCTTTTTTTTTTTTTCTTTTATAAATATGTTGTTTTTGTTTTCAATGACATCAAAATATTAACCATCAAAAATATGTTTTGGTAGAAATCAGAATAACAAAACAATATCCATTCCTTGTTTTGCATACGAGGACCTGAAAACTTTTGGATCAACTTACTAATTGCTCAAGAGGGGCTCTTCTTTCTTCATTAGTGTTATTGAATTGGAACGAGCCATGATTTTTTCGATTTTTTTTTTTTTTTTAAGGGACATATTAACCCACTTGCGACAGGGGCCTCGTAGTGCCATACACCCTACTTTCACTTGGTGGCGACCAATATAGTGGCGATTGGCCATGGACGGGGACCCCATGCACGCCACTCACTGTGGACGACCAAATCAGAGTGTAAGCTCCGGTTTTACACCTCATTTTATAGCCTTGGGATTATATTGAAGTTTATAGTTTTGAGAACTGAACACAATGTTTTGCGTGCTTGTAAAGCTAAAATGCAGTCTCATCACTTGTTATAGTGGTTGGAAGTTTTAGTATAGAGTCCAAACTCTCTTATAATGCCATGTGCATTACTCTCAGTAACATATTTGCCAACATATTGTGAGGGGAAATCAGAGATTTTATAAAAAAGATAGAATTTATTATTTTTTTACACCCTACTTCTCATAAAGAGGCGTGCCACTCCTGGAAACAGGTATATGTACATAAGCCGACGTTGCATTCAGTGCAGTAGCTCCCGCTACTCCTTTGGCATCTCTGGCTAGAGCACACACTGCACCACCTTCTCCTCTTGCCAGGAATCTCCAACACCGAATGTTGATGATTATGAGGAGTGGCCACAGATGGCCATGGCTCAGCTCTGCTCCTCATAAAGTCGGCTCCTTCTCTGAACTGCTCCAAGAACTCAGAGGCAAGGCCAACTCAGAAGGTCTTCTGCGTTTCCTCTGATCCCAGGGCACAGTTGATGGCCCAGGCACTGACAATGGCCATGTCATAGAGGAAAAAGAAGACCTTCCTGTACCAGACTTTGGAACTGTTAGTCGTTGGGTAATAACTGGCCATCTGATCAGTGGTATGCACTGTAGACAGTATGGTGACATTGCTGCAGTCCTTCCACATCAAGACCAGCATGCCCGTCTTACTGCTACGGTAATGGACATCACCCTTCCTCCTCACTATGTGGTCCTTTAGCTGGGCTGTCCCAACCGCATTAGTCCTATGTGACAGCAGCAGATGAAAAAGACTTGGCGACGTATACCAGTTATCCACAAATAACTGGTACCCTGTACCAAGGAAGCTGCCAAACTTCATCAGGTGCAGCACCGCTTTCGTGGACGAGGGTATGTCGCCATGGTCTTTCCTGGTGTATACCTCAAAGCAAGAAGTGTACCCTGTAGCTGGGTTGGTACTGGCAGAAAGCTTATAGAACTTCAACCCGAACCTCGCCCTCTTGGTATGGTTGTAGGTCTCGAAGCCTAGCCACCCACGGAACTTCCACAACGACTCGTCTATGGCAATGTCCTGCCCCGGCACGAAGATCGATCAGAACAAGTTGTTGAGGGAATCCACGTCTGGTAGGACCCTCCACATTCTGTTCTGTGGGAGTAGAGCTCCTTCCTCCAAGTGGGTGAAATGGAAGTGAGTCGTTAACTGATTGAGTTTGTGATGCAGGACATGATTGGTCAACCAGAAGTCGCGATAATTGGAAGGTTTCCACACTCCCCATATCATGCGGATCCCAAGGTATGCCACGATCTCTTACCTGGTCGTGGGCGTTCACTTTCTCATGTGAGAGGAGGAGGCAGGAGGGTGGGCGACTGCATACCTGTGGTAGTGGAAAAGAAAAACAAGTAATACATTCTGACTGCTCAATGTAAGATAGGCGATCGGCGCAAAAGGTGTCGCCAAGGCACCTTCAAAGGAGGCGCTGAAGAGGTAGATGTTTGAGGATCATCAGAAAGGGAGGAGCTTCTGTGCATGCAGTAAAAAATGAGGTAGAAGCCCCTCTATATATACGGAAAAATTCCCGTGCTTCGGCCTGTTAGGAAATGTGGAAGCAACAGTAGCCAACAAGGTCAAAGCAGTATGGGTCACATAAAGTGACCAATCACATCATTGCCTGTGTACTGACATCACTTCTGTATGTGATGTCATTTACTACTATGTAGAAGTAAGATGGTGGCTGTAAAGTGACATCACTTCCTCTGTGTGAGTGCTTATGTTTATCCACATGTGCATGAGCTTTGGTGCATTCATGCATGTGTGCGTGCGTGCGTGAGTGAGTGTGTGTGTGTGTGTGTGTGTGTGTGTGTGTGTGTGTGTGTGTGTGTGTGTGTGTGTGTGTGTGTGTGTGTGTGTGTGTGTGTGTGTGTGTATGTGTATGTTTTGAAAGTAAAGATGGTATCTGTAATGATGTCACTGCCTCATCTTTGTGATGTCACTTCATCTTCGTGACATCACAATTGCGTATACACACACACACACACATACACACACACACACACACACACACACACACACACACACACACATGCACACACACACACACTTGCACACACACATACACGTGCACACACATGTGCCCGCATGTGCACACACACACACACACACGTGCACACATGCACATGCGCACACACACGTGCACACACACGTGCACACACACACACGTGCACACACACACACACACACACACACACACACACACACACACACACACACACACACACACACACACACACACACACACACACACACACACACACACTTCACATTTTTACATGACCTCATGACATAACTAGTGGCTATGTGTAAAAAAATAGTATAAATCATATTGAAACTATCCATGTACACATCATAAGATGTCCCTGAGGTCCATTGCATTACATCTCATGGGTGAGACATCCCGGCAGACGGGCTGGAAGTACAGCGTCACACATATGAAACTCCCGGCAATGAGCCATTTTCCGAGTGTCACACTGGTCTGACACCCGTCGCGAGTGGGTTAAAAAAAATGGTTGGAACGGAGAAGCTTAAAATCTAGTATCATTAAATTTCCTGTAGTTTCCCCATGCAGTACTTACGGGCTAGGAATTGGCTTATATCATATAGTTACCTCATCTGCTAAATATGTTAATAGATATTTATAAATGGGTGGGAAACCTATCTCTAGTAAATTTATTGAGGAGAGATGTGAGATAGACTATCTGTTATTGTATTGCTTTTAACCAAAACCATGTGACATAGAGAATGCAGCAAAATTCAGGTCCTTTAGACATGTGCCTTATTTCATTTATGAACATGATGCATTAATATGATTTCAAGTATCAATAATAGACTACTGTCAAGGCTTTTCATTCCATTTTATGTCATTATTCTGTTTAAATAACATTAATTTTTTTTTTGACATTTATTTGTTAATATTCATGGACTCTACTGTGCAGACCATTCACATGAATAATAACTAACTTATCTTCTTTCATCTAGGATGGTTGCAATTACTTGCATGCTGCCATAAAATCGGGTGAAGTTGAATGTGTGGAACTTCTGGTGCAGCACATTCTGGCTGCAGAGGCAGGGCCTAATCTTTTACATAGACTAGCAACAGGACCAGACCATCGTGGCAATACACCACTAGCCCTAGCCTTGTCGGCCACCAACTCTGAGATGTTATCAGCCCTCAGTCAAGCAGGACTAGATCTGGCTCCCTTGATCAATCATAATCCCAGACTTGTCAACCTGGCATCGTCAGCTGCACTCGCCCTTATCTCAAGTTCTGGTAAGTTTGTGGAGCAGGCAACACCTCTTTCTAATGGTGCTGCCTTGTATTCATTTGATATAAATATGTGTTATGAAATAGTTGATATCTATTCATATTTCATCACTTTTTTTTTTTTTTTTTTTTTTTTTTTTTGGGGGGGGGGGATCTTTATTTTTTCCCCACACTGTTATTGCCATTATTCTTATTTTCATTATTAAAATTATTGTTGCTGTTATTTTTCTTTTTCCTATTATGTATATATTTATATTATATACATCATATCTATTATATATTATATATATATATATATATATATATATATATATATATATATATATATATATATATATATATATATATATATATATGCAATATATATATGTAATATATATATTTAATATATATATAATATTATATATATATTTATATATATATATATATATATATATATATTATATATATATATATATATATATATATATATATATATATATATGTTATTTATGTAAATAATATATTATATGTTTTATATATATTATATACATACTTATTATGAATAGCAAAACACTCTTCCGTGCTGATACTTGTTATATATTTTGTATATTATATAATAATATATATATATATATATGATATATATATATATCTATATATTATTATATATATTATATATCTTCGTGACATCACAATTGCGTATACACACACACACACACATACACACACCCCAAAACCACACACACACAACACACCCCACACACACACCACCACACACCACACACACACACACACACAACACACACACACACGTGCCATCTACACACACCACATGTACACACCACACACACACCCGTGCACACAATGCACATGTGCACACACATGCGCCACACACGTGCACACACACGTGCACACACACGCGCGCACACACACACACACACACACACACACACACACACACACACACACACACACACACACACACCACACCCCACACACACACACACACACACTTCACATTTTTACATGACCTCATGACATAACTAGTGGCTATGTTAAAAAAATAGTATAAATCATATTGAAACTATCCATGTTACACATCATAAATGTCCCTGAGGTCCATTGCATTACATCTCATGGGGAGACATCCCGGCAGACGGGCTGGAAGTACAGCGTCACACATATGAAACTCCCGGCAATGAGCCTTTTTCCGAGTGTCACACTGGTCTGCCCACCCGTCGCGAGTGGGTTAAAAAAATGGTTGGAACGGAGAAGCTTAAAATCTAGTATCATTAAATTTCCTGTAGTTTCCCCATGCAGTACTTACGGGCTAGGAATTGCTTATATCATATAGTTACCTCATCTGCTAAATATTTTAAATAGATATTTATAAATGGGTAAAAAAACCTATCTCTAGTAAATTTATTGAGGAGAGATGTGAGATAGACTATCTGTTATTGTTTTGCTTTAACCCAAACCATGTGACATAGAGAATGCAGCAAATTTCAGGCCCTTTTTGACATGTGCCTTATTTCATTTATGAACATGATGCATTAATATGATTTCAAGTATCAATAATAGACTACTGTCAAGGCTTTTCATTCCATTTTATGTCATTATTCTGTTTAAATAACATTAATTTTTTTTTTTGACATTTATTTGTTAATATTCATGGACTCTACTGTGCAGACCATTCACATGTATAATAACTAACTTATCTTTTTTCATCTAGGAGGGTTGAAATTACTTGCATGCTGCCATAAAATCGGGTGAAGTTAAATGGGGTGGAACTTCTGGTGCAGCACATTCTGGCTGCAGAGGCAGGGCCCAATCTTTTACATAGACTAGCAACGGACCAGACCATCGTGGCAATACACCACTAGCCCTAAGCCTTGTCGGCCACCAACTCTGAGATGTTATCAGCCCTCAGTCAAGCAGGACTAGATCTGGCTCCCTTGATCAATCATAATCCCAGACTTGTCAACCTGGCATCGTCAGCTGCACTCGCCCTTATCTCAAGTTCTGGTAAGTTGTGGGGCAGGGAACACCTCTTTCTAATGGTGCTGCCTTGTATTCATTTGATATAAATATGTGTTATGAAATAGTTGATATCTTTCATATTCATCACTTTTTTTTTTTTTTTTTTTTTTTTTTTTGGGGGGGGGGATCTTTATTTTTTCCCCCACTGTTATTTGCCAAATTTTTCTTATTTTCATTATTAAAATTATTGTTGCTGTTATTTTGTTCTTTTTCCCATTATGTATATATTTATATTATATACATCATATCTATTATATATTATTATATACATATTATATATATCATATATTTATTTTATATATTATAGATATAACATATTTCTATGTATATATATATATATATATATATATATATATAATATATATATATATATATATATATTATTATATATATATGCAATATATATATATATGCAATATGTATATGTAATATGTATATGTAATATGTATATGTAATTGTATATGTAATATGTATTTTAATATGTATATGTAATATGTATTGTAATATATATATTCATATATATATTAATATTATAATTAATAATTATATATTACTTAATTATTCATATAATATTTTTAAAATTTATATATATTATATTTAATATTTACAATATATAATATTAATATACATATAATATATATAATTATATATATATAAAATAATATAGATAAAAAATAATTTTATTATATACTATATATATTATTTTAAAAATAAATTTTTTAATATATTATAATTATTTTATTTTTTTTATTAAAGAAAAATTTTTCTAATATATATAATAATATATTATATATAAATATTATATATATAATATATAATAATATAAA
>NC_051392.1:30659763-30669218 GCF_015228065.2 Penaeus monodon | reverse complement strand
ATTATTTTTTTAATTTATTTTTTATTTATTTACATGTTCATGTTTTAGGGAGAATATGGCCTTGTTAGTGGACCATATGACCTGTTGGTGAACAACAGTGCTCAGGACATCTGTATACATTTGCATACATTAGAGGCTACTGCTTACTCCCTCCTTGTACCTGTTCCCATTTTAAAGAACTACCTTCGCCTGGTAAGCCATTACTGTTGGAACTCCAAATAACTTATTTGTTAAGTCCCTTTCTAATTTTTTTATTATTATTATTTTTTAATGATATATCTTTTAAGCATCATAAAACAAAGATTTGTGATAATTATATTAATTTTCCAGATTGAACAGTCTCAGTGTGTGGTGGTTTATGGTCCAAAGGATAGTGGCAAGCGTTCCCTTGTAAGATGTCTAGCTCAGCTGAAGGGCGGCAGCAGTGTAGGCATCACACATATTGATATGGGTGGAGGCATATCTAATGGGGAGTCTGTAAGAGGCATTTTAGAAAGTGGAGGGGGATTAGTTGTCATAGAGCGTGTATCAAGAGAGGCATGGCCAGGTGTATGGGGTACTGTATGTGGAAGTAATAACGGAACTGTTCTAGTTACCATGGATGCATGGAGAAGGCCAGGAGGTGGGCAACTAGAGGGAGGGGTATTGTGGGTACAGTTGCGTCATGATCGAGAACCCATGGTGGCAATGATCTCTCGTGCTATGACACGTCACATGGCCTCTCTACATGCAGGAGTCCTGCCATCTCCTAATTCCCAAACTCAAAAGGCTATAGACTGGGTGGCAGGGGCATGGGGACGGCTTGCTGCAACTCTTATGGCTCTAGGATTTTCATCAGCTCTTCATGGACCTCACCTCTTCATACAAACCCTCCTTGGTGCCAATAATCCAAGAGATATACTGAGGTATGTGTAACTATATTGCTTCTGTATTATGGTTAAAATATAAAATGAAAACCAGTAAATTTGGTGATCTATGTTACTTTTTAATTTAGAAAGTCAAGTAACTATTTTACCTTGTTTATTCATACAGGGGAGTGGAACACCTGTGGAATAATGTGATAAGTGCAGAAATTCGAACTGAAGTTATTAGTGTATGGAGGAAGTCCAGTGTTGGAGGGGAGGTGGATGAGGCAAGGGTAACAAGCATGGCATTATATGTTGTCATCCAACGTAGTCTTGCTCCTGGCCTGCCTCTTCCCACAACAGAGGCACACAGCTTCTTGGCAGCTCTTGATGGTGGTCTTGGCAGGTCAGCCTTTCGAGGAATAAAACCTCCTCTTCCACCTCCTAGACCAAAAGACTTACCCTTGGATGTGGTAGCTGGTGGCTCCTGTAGCCCATCATTTGAGAAAACTGACAACTCACACCACATGGCACATCCTGTAGGTTTGGCATCACCTACATCCCCTGATTGGGATGAAGCTAATCTAACTAAAATTTTAGGGTTATCTCCCATGGGATATGCATGACCTGTAAAATTACCTGACCATCTTGAAGTGGCAATGACAATTCTGCTAGACTGGATACCAATTATTTATACTTCACTTTTTGCTTTCTTTAATTTTCATTAATGTAAAGAGTACTTTCTCTAAAATAAGGTAATCTCATAATTTATTTTGCCAAGCCAAGTGGCTAAATATTTTTATAATTTACCTTCAGGAAGTATGAATATCATTTTACAGGCCTGATTATATTGCAATATAATAATTTTAGGAAAACATTCAGTAATAGTCTGTATTTAAGAATTAACTTCTAGCTTTATTGCTCAGCTCTGCCCTCTATATAGGTGCTACTTGTGATTGATGCCTGTGTTTAAGAGGAGCTGAGTACAGCAAAATGAAGAAAGACTTCATTGTGGGTGTAGAGGCAGTGGATGAATGTAGGTACCTAGTGTGAATGCATCCCCTTATATGTGATACCTGGTGGTATTCCTCAACTTTATACTAGCCTATTGGAACAGCTTGATGTGATACTTGCATTTGTTCTTCCAGTGGTTTGAACTATTTTTATTTCCTAGTGCAGAGCTTTTTTATACTGACAAGTGATAAGCAGCAGTTGCACGCACAGAGGAGGATCACAGCCAATAGCTTTAAGATAATGGTAAAAAAACAAAAAGTTTGCTGACCTGATGTATTTCCACAGGAAACATAGATAGATACATAATTTTTTGAGAGCATCAGAAACCGATGATGCAGTTACCAGCCCAGACTGGGGTTTTGTAAGCATAGTGTGTGTGCCACTAGATTATAAAGCATTAGGTCCCTCGGTCCTAAGCTAATGCGTTTGAAGACCAATTTATTTAGGTCCATCACTATTTAGACTGAAGGCCAATTACCTCTTATCAATAATATGATTAATCCCACACCATAGTCTCAGATCTTCCACTTGTAGCACAGACCTCACTGACTATGTTAGAAAAGTATTTATTCCCCTGACAGACCTGGTGTGGTGTGTGATTACTCCTAAATTATAGAAGAGATGTTGGCTGGTAGTCAGACCTAGAAAGAATACCTGATGGCAGTTGCAAAGCCATATAGGACTTTATTATGGTAAAGAACTTTGTATGTGATTCTTTAGTCATGTGATCTACTCATGAAATTGAGTTCTCATCTAATACTTAATAGGTAATGAGTGTGTGATAGTGTGTGCAAGAGAAATTACTCCAACCTAGAACAACCTTGAGTTGTAAAGTAGGAATAACAATTGTTTTAATTGTCTGAAGAGAGAGGAATCAACATAAAAAGAGAAATTGTGTTTTTAAAGCTTGTTAAGACACCCTTTACATGATCTCACGTACCATGAAGTCGTTAAGCATATCCATATTTATGGCAAAATGCAATATACTTAGTTTTATGGAGTTCCACTTTCAGACCCAACAATCTGTATGCATTTGCTTTCTTAACTTGAAGTGATTATTGTTGTTATTACTACTTCTTTTTTATTATTATTATTTTTATGTACATGTTAGTATTTAAGAGAGCACATGTACAAATGTAACAAAACAAAGAAAAAAAAATTGGATTAAATAATCAGTCAACCTAATTTCATTGTAGTGGCCTGGTTGAAGAGCAGGTAGTATAAATAGTTACATTAATAATTGATATAATGTAGTGAATCATTCTGGCCTTGAATGTTTTAGCTAAATGTGTAATCAACAATGATTGTCTCTAAAATTGAATAAATACCCTCACTTTCTTTCCCAGTAATCCAAGTTGCTGTAGAACTACTCAGTGTAATGAACTCGGTTTTATATTAAACAAAAGTAATGGTTAGTCAAATAGAACATTCAGTTGGAAATGAAAGAAAAACGTCAATTATTAGGCTGAGGCTACACAAGGTCATAATACTGATGTTTGTAAAAGCCCATAAAATTTGTAACATTTCCTTTTTAACCTTCAGTAGTACTTTAGGATATTTTATCATAATGAAGAGGAAATACTAAATATGACAATTTTTATTGCTATAAAAATTTATAGACCAGTTTTAAGACGTATGGATGTGTTATGGTACAATTGGTGATTGTAAAGAATTTTTTTGAGATTTGAGAATAATTACCAAATTCATTATTTGGTGAGGTGTGTAAAGAACAAAATCCTAGTCTTATTTTTAAATAATTATATTTGTTGAAGCAGCTTAAGTGTGTTATGCATCAGACATCTCCATATCTACCAGTCTTCTAATTTATGTTAATAGTAGTTGATAGAAAATGAACAGTAAAATGCTCTGATCACTTAGATGATTCACAGCAATTTAGAAGACAGGAGGAATCACACAAGGGATGTATGGTGCTGTATATAGTCTCAACACATATGAGCAACATTACTGACTAATGAATTTTTAGCAGTGAATGCTAAATAGGAATACTTCCGTAGTTGCTGGGTGAAGAAAGTTCTTTTCCTTCATGGTATAGTTAATGTGTAAAGTAACCATATGGTGCCTTCAGTGTGGTTACTGAAGTTTACCTGCATACACTAACATCTTAAATAAAAGAAAGAGTACAGAGTTGCTGCTAATGAAGAAACCTCCTTCATTCCATGACTAGAAAGAGTTAAACCTCATTAAACCTCATGGCTGATATAATACTAAATCTGTATAAACAGAAAAAATGGAAAATTAGAAAATGGAAACCAGTGAAAACTTTATACTAATAACATTATGAACAGAAAGAATAAGCATAAATAAGAAAGGTTTCACATGGCGGAAATTATGTAGATCTGTATGCAAAAATTAGGATGGATTTTTGCAGATAGTAGTGTATAATTTCTTAAGGTAATTGCACAAGAACAGAAGAGTGAAGGGCATTTATAGTTAGTTTAAAAATAGATTTGTTCTGTTCCATTTGGACTATGTACCTAAAGTTTAAAGAAAAATACTCAACTTTAAAATGACAATTTATATATTGCACAGTTAAATGAAGAGCAGGAGTGGTTTGTAATAATCTAAACCCTAGGGTTTTTGTATTTTCTCATAGCCAAGTCTCTTCATAGATGATATACTCCATGTTTTATTTTTTAGTTTCAGTGTTACTAATCAGTGGATTTGCCTTGAACATTGACTTTCCTGTTACCTGTTTTAATTTTATATATATTTCCTTTGGCTTGTCAGCAGCTAATAGATTACAAGTGATTGTAATTTTTATTTTATATTCCAGTATAAAAACAAACCAGGGTAGTTGGAAAAACTGAGTATATTAGATGATGCAGCTTATCAGAAATGGAAAATATTGTTATTTTCATACAGAACAATGCTAAATCATAGTCTCTGCAACTCTGGTTTAAACAGTAATACATTGTCTTGTATAGAATTCATGGAACTTATTGTTCTCAGATTTAAGTTTCTAGCTTCACATAAAAGTTTCCTGGGCAAGTAATGCCTAATTTATAGGCAAACACAAAGCTGCAAGATCTTTGCTGCTTCTGCTCCTGTTTTTGTGGTTTTGCCAATTGATATCTATTTAGAAATATTTGAATTTAGATTGTATAAAGGTTTGTAGTTTGTAACCCTTACCCCATGAATATGTCAGATTTCAATTTGGGAAGAGCAGATGATGATGATGTAAACAAAAGAATAAGGAAAGAGAAACAAAGAAAAAAAAAAAAAAAAAAAAAAAAAAACAGGAGTAAGGCAGCACTAAATGGCAGCAGTATCCATTTGATGGGTAGGGTCTGGTGAGATATGTTGAAGAGTGTGTAAAAAGTAAATTTACTTAGTGAGGGACTTCTGAGCCTTAAGCTGATGTCATCAAAGAAATCTCTCTAGTATTGTATATGTATGTACAGACCACTGTAAACAAAGGGTATGTATTTTAAAATGTACAATTAATGTATTTAGTTATCATATAAAGTGTACAGTTCTCTTTTTCCTAATAAAATGTAAAGTTGGCTCATAATTCTTTTCCAAGCATACTTTAACATACTTAGTACATATATTGAGTACAAAATCCCCCAAGTATAAAGGATTAAACTAAAATATGGGACTCATACCCATATGAAAAACTGCATGTGCACTTGCACATACATTTATAAAACCCAAATAGAAATGTCTGCATACACTAATGCACAAAGAGAAGAAGCTGAATTACACAAATCCGTCTTTCCCTTGTCTTCTAGAAATAACCAGATAAACAGATATTTACCTACTAAAGCAACCACAAATACAGAGACACTGAATGCTTTTGTAAATATCCAATAAAAGCTTACTTTAGAAATAAACTAATATGATCTTGAACACTATTAGGAAGTCAATCAGATAATGTTTTTGCAGTCTTTTCATAAAATTACTTTCAGCTTTTCAATTTATTGCTCCCACATTATATAACATTACCAACATGACAAAGGTATGACATCTACTGGATCATCCTTTAAAGAATCAGGCTGCAAGGTCTTTTGTATGAGCTCATGCAATATCTGCTGTCCTTGATCTCTTGACGTCTTTATAGAGGAGTATAGAAAATATTCGTAATGAACCCATCTCAGTTTCTATTAAATGAAATTAAACTGAATTAATATAATTAAGTTTCGAAGAACTTTTTCTGTTGTTGAGAAAAGAAAATAGCATTGAATCTTCCTTTGTAGATTAACAGCCTTGGAAGTTTAACTGTTAAACAAATATAAAAGGCCTATCATTAAAGAAAACACAAGTGTTCCATTATCACCAACCTCTATTGGCCAGGCAAAATGGAATCAGTTGAGGTCCTGGATCCAAAAGAAAACTACAAATTAGGGAAAGAGAGAGAGAAACTGAGAAACAGAGAGAGAGAAACAGAGAGAGAGAGAGAGAAATAGAGAGAGAGAGAGAAAAAGAGAAAGAGAGAGAGAGAGAAACAGAGAAAAAGAGAGAGAGAGAGAGAGAGAAAGAGAGAGAGAGAGAGAGAGAAACAGAGAAAGAGAGAGAGAGAAACAGAGAAAGAGAGAGAGAAGAAACAGAGAAAGAGAGAGAGAGAAACAGAGAAAGAGAGAGAGCGAAACAGAGAAAGAGAAACAGAGAAAGAGAAAGAGAGAGAGAGAAAGAGAAAGAGAGAGAGAGAAAGAGAAAGAGAGAGAGAGAAACAGAGAGAGAGAGAGAGAGAGAGAGAGAGAAACAGAGAGAGAGAGAGAGAAACAGGCAGGGAGGGGAGAAATTTATGCAAAGGTAATTGCCATATGGTCATGAAACACACATTTAATTTAATCTTGTTTATTTTCCAGATTACACAGTCTCAATAAAATTCATGTGCAGAGAAAGTATGAAGAGAATTTCATACACTTCTAGCCACCTTTCTTATTTGTGTTTACAAATGTTATATAGTGCCTTTCTTAAACTCCCTAGTCACCCCTCTGATGTTATAAAGAGTCCTTCCCTGCTGTTTTAAATTCTAAATCTGCAACAAGAGCTATGTGGTCAGATGGGAATGTGACACTGGGTAGGGCAACATGTTCTGTGACCTCTTCGTGGGTTGGCATTGGGATGACCTGAAAATAGGAAAGTGGAAATTTAGTTGAATTTGAGAAGAGTTAAATAAGCAGGAAAATGGTGTTTGTATTTTTTATCCAAACAAGAATTATATTTTAGAAGCAAGTTTCCTTACAAATAAAAATATATATTCTTATGCTTGATTTTTTTCTGTAAATACAATGCTAGAATTAATTAAAAAGATGGCAACTTAAAACAGAGAAACATAATTCTTAAAAATTATAATAGTGATTTAATGGGAGGAAAAGTAAAGTACCAAACCAAAAGAAAAGTTTCTTTATTTTTATCACTTGAACCTTTAGGCCCTGTCCATTCAAGGGGCAATTCACATGTGGTCATCACACCATACCACAGACATGTGGAGACATTGTTAGAAGCAAATAAATAACAGCTTGACCATTGAAGAGAACATGGCTGTTACTGAGATAAAATGGCCCGAACCAAATCCCAACCTCAACTATGAATAGCTAAGTGTGTGTCTGTAGTGGGCAAAACCCCACTGTCTAGTAAGACTAGAAGACCTTGCCTTTAACATCTTATTAATCTTGTGCTCACATGGGCACTGCCCTTCATGTGGACAGTCTTCCTTTTAAGTATCTCTACCTGATGTGAACATATGAAGTTATATGCACTGTCTTATATCTGCAATGCTCTCAATCTTTCAATACAACTTGTTTAAATTTTCCTCAAGGTCAAGTGTTCCTCATTCTTACCACTTACCTATCTGATAATAAAACTAATACCTACCTGTTTTACTGAGAATTTATCATTCTGATAGAATATGTAGTCCAAGCAGCCACTGAAGCCCACTGTATAATTTGTGTACTCAGGACATCCACAGGCACTGTCCATCTCCAGATCATGGCTCAGCTGAATCCCTTGCACACACTCATCTGGCACTAAATATTATAAATTATGGATTAAAAAATTTAAAAATCCACTACAGTTTATTATGTTTATTATGTTTATTATGAAATAGTGACAATGTCCAGCTATATCTTTCCATACCACAACCCATATCAACTTTGAGATTTTCATTAGAAATATATGAAAAATATACAATTTCACTGAAAGCTTTTTTTTTTTTTTTTTTTATCAAATTGTAATTTTATTATAATAGTGAGTAATCCTCTAATATTTTCCCTTCAGAGCAGCAAGTCTAAGACTCAGCCTGTGTTACCTGAACATTCTTCCAAATCATCAGAAGACCATGTGATTCAAGCAGCAAGAAATCTCAGCCACAAGCTCTTCCACTTCATCATCAGCACATGTTCAGGTCACAAAGAAGACATGGAATTCCAACACTGAATCCTTTATATTAAAACACATACTAAAAAGAAGAGTATTTACCAGCTGGGAATATATTGTGTTGAGACTATTTGTGTTGAGATTATTTTTCACTGAGAGCTATTGCTAGTATAATAGCCTCTGCACATGAAAACCCTTCATCAAGCTTGTGTTCTTGGATTCAAAAACCTTTCATTGCAACCTGTGAGTTTTAGCAAATATTGTCCACCTCCTTTGTACAGTGACCATATAGAAAAAGAGAAATAAATATAAGGAAGAAAAAAAAAGAAGAAATATATATATATATATATCTATGGCTTATAGAAAGATCCGGTCTTTCTGTCACCTCACATATGTGTTAGTTGGAAGCAAGAATTGGGATGAACCATACATGTCTATCAACTGCTTGATCCAAATCACCAATCAAAACTCTGCTCCATCAAATCTCATATTTAAGGGGAACATCATTGTCAAATCTGGGTACCCTTAACATGAGACCTAGATTTATTTTTTTTGGTTGGTATTATTATAGTGATGTTATATCTCGAGTTAGGTTTCATTCAACAAATTCATTATGGGAGTTATAAGCTCCTATAATGAATAATGAAAGTTGATGAAATAAATTCAGTGACATATATTATCTAAAAGTTGTAGTGATGATTTTTTTATATTCCTTTTATTAGTTCCATTATCTGAGTTTGAATTTTCAAGAAAAGAAAATTGTCTATATTATTCAAAATATATACAAAACAAAAACATTTCACTGATACCAAAAAATATATACTTTCTACTCTACAAAATGCAACATAAATGAATTAAATTGAACAAGGATTTACAAATGTGTGCGCATGCACACACACGCATGCACTCACACGCACGCACACACACACACACACACACACACACACACACACACACACACACACACACACACACACACACACACACACACACACACACACACACACACACACACACACTGACAACAGAAACGAGATATAGCAGTTTAAATATTTACATCAAGCAAAGTACTACAACTACTATGACTACTTGACAAGCTGTTGCCACAGCTTGTCAAGAGCTTATATATGCCAGAATTGCCAGTTGTTGATTCATGTAAATTCTATGAACACTTGATTTTGACGCAATTTTACCATAAAGAATCATAAAATTATTTCATTATTTTCCACAGAGTGATGTGTGCTAAAAACCCCT
>NC_051392.1:30632185-30659663 GCF_015228065.2 Penaeus monodon | reverse complement strand
TTATTTATTTTTTAAATTTTTTTTTATTTTATTTTTAAAAAATTTTGTTAATTTTATTTAAATTTTTTTTTTTTTTTTAAAAAATTTTTTTTAAGTTATTTTTTAATTATATATTTTTTTTTTAATTTTTTTATTTTTTAAAAATTTTATTTTTTTTATTTTTTTTTTTTTTTAAAAATTTTTTATATTTTTTTTGTTTTAAAAAAAAATTTTTTTTTGTTATTTTTTTTTTGGGGTTTTTTCTTGGCCCGTGGACCTCTCCACCATCCTTGCCCTCTCGTTTTCGCTTTTCTTTCCCTTTCCCGCCCCCCTTTTTTGATATTCGCCAGTCTTGTCTTTGGTTTGCCTCTTCCCCTGTTTTCCCATCACCACCCCGTCAGCAGTTTTTTCTCTTTTATTCTCTTCCCCTTAATTTCCTCTTGTTCGTGTTTGTTTTTGGTCTTTGGAAGTAAAAATTTGGCTTGCTGTTATTTTTTATATATCTAACTTTACTATTCATTATTTATATCTTATTTTAATCTTTTTTTTTATTATTTATTTTTATTATTTTTTTTTTTATTTTTATATCTTATTATTTTTATTTATTTTTATATTTATTTTATATATTTTTATAAAACCCTTTATAACTTTATTACATATTACTTATCTTTACCTAATTTTTAAATATTTTATTTTATATATTTTATTTTTTTTTTTCCCATTTTATAAAAAATATTTAAAAATATTATTTTTTTTTTTTTTATTATATATTTATATTCTTTTAAATTTTATATATTAATATAATTTATTTTTTACATTTTAATATAATTTTTTTTTATATTATTTTATTATAATATTATATTCAATTATAAATAATATATATAATATATAAAAAATATATTTATTATATATATATATATATAATATAAATATCCATATTATCCCAATATATATATATATATATATATATTTGTTAGTAAAAAAAAAATATATTAATATTATTATTATATATAAAATTATATAACCTATTTTTTATTTAAAATATATATTTTTATTTATATTATTTTATATTATTTTTTATATATATATTTATATATATATATATATTTTAAATATATATTATATTATATATTTATTTGTTTATTATAATTTAAAAAATTTTAAAAAAATTTATATTATATAATTTAATTATTATATTTTTATTATATATTTATTTTTTTGTTTATTTTTTTTTTATTATTATTTTAATTTTTATAATATATGTAATTTATTTTTTTTTTAATGTTTGTTTTATTTTAATTTATGTTTGTTTGTATATATGTATTAGTTTATGTTATTGTAATTGTATGTATATTGTATGTATTTATGTAAAATTTTTAAAAATTAAAATAAAATATATTTTTTTTTTTATTTTTATTATTTAATTAATTATATGGGTTTTTCAAATTATATGGGAAGCTGCATCAAACCCACCAAATTAAACTATTTTATTCCAAAATTTTCTATTAATTTTCTAATAAACACGAGGTATAGAGCAGACGGAAAATTTATTTTTAACACCTGCCCAAAAAAAGAAAAAAACCAAGATCATCAAAACGGTTTTTGGGAAGCTCTATCTATGACTTAAAGGCCTCCTTCCACCGTTATCCTAACTAATTTATTCAATCATTGAGAGTCAGGCCAGTAAGGAAAGGCGTGTATCCCCATTCGCTACTCCTACCCTATCCTTCCTGCTATAAATACTTACTAGCAGGCTTAACCATATATAAACTCATAAGTAAAACCAAATCATGGATGATTCACTGAAAAATTGGGGGTTGTGTATACAAAGGAAATTTTCTCTTCCTCTCTAACTTAAAAAAAGATTAAGATTTAAAGAAAGACAAAAAATTAATATGAGCAAAAAAATAAATTTACAGCAAAAGCTGTATCATATAGATCTCATTATCAAAACATAAAAAACCACAATGTGAAATTATTTTTTTTTTACAACATTTCGAGCAGAAAAATCTAAAAGCAAAAAAAATGAGAACGCAAGATGTCCAAGCGTGCTACTTGTCCTTGGACAAATTCTGCCACCCAGGTATCTAAACCAATTTGTCATAGATCATAGTACTAGCAATGACTGCTGGATGAAATCAATAGAAAATATGTAAGTGTCAGAGGCCCAGAAAACAGAATAAAATATGCTAAATTTGGATAAGATTAAGCAAAGCAGAACACATCTAAGGGAGTGCATATTATATCAGTGCCAAATTTTATGTGATATTTTGTACAATTTGTGTATATACAGTTGCAGAACAAACTAACAAAAAATCAAAGTAAAAAACAGTGTCCTCTATCAAGAGTCTATTCTAATTAAAATTTTGTATGAAAACATTCCTATAATAAGATAAAGGGAATGGAGGAGGGGAGTAAGTGTTGCTATATAAATCCTTAATGTCCACTGTAAAGAAATCAAGAACATTATTTATATTCACAAAAAGATTCTGAAATAAAATAATACAAAAATAGGGTTTATCTTTAAAAGGAAAACATCACAATAAGCTTAACTCTCTACAACAGCCATAAGTCACAGTGTCACCTGCCCCAGGCAGGAGTATTGATCCATTTGAATAATTTCCAATTTCATTTGACAGATTCAAAAGCTACAATGCTATAATGTTGTTCCTGAAGTAGGTGTGTGGTATATTTATTATTATTATTATTATTATTATTATTATAATAATAATAATAATAATAATAATAATAATAATAAATAATAATAATAATAATAATAATAATAATAATAATAATAATATATAATAATAAAAATAACGACAACAACAACAACAAAACAAAAAACAAAAATAATAACAACAAAAATCATATTCAATAGAAGAAATAATTAATATAATGTCCTAACTTTTGTCTCACATAACCTGCATATACTGCTGACTAAGTTCTCTTTCTCCTTCAAGTCTATTATTCTGGCTTAAAAATATTCCAAAACGCAAGTATATTACAGCATCAAGAGAAAGGATATCAACTTCTAGAAAAGATCTCAATATGTAACAGTTTTCATAAGAATACTCAATAGTGCCAGTAATAAATCACAGTAAACTAATTCTATACCAAGAAATCTGCTAGGTTATAAATGCAATAATTGACTTCAAGCCATTTTAGCAATACAGGTAAGTACTTTAAAAAATAAGTTTTTAAAAAATATACATATCAATGATCATCTACTCTTTTTTACTCTTTTATATGTTTCTATATGAAATGACCTAATACACCTAGTACAATTTCAAAGCTTACTTGCTGTAGTTCTTCCCATTTCAGGTTATAACTTTTTGTGTTACATCAGCACCTAATGCAAAAATGTTTATACAAATGTTCCTGAACATAACTATTTTCTTTTTCTAATTAAAATCCCATACTCCTCTCCCAATCAATCTCTGAATATATTGTCTTACAGATCAGTATAATCCTCCGCCCCTTGATGCTCATTCACACCGAAGCTTTCCATTTGGGGTAGTGCAAATTTTCGCTCAGAGTGTCTTGATCTCATCGCTCTTTACGGAAATATTCTACAGTCTTTCAATGCCTTTCTCAAGTGGACCTGAAAAAGAGAAAAAATATAATAAAACTAAGCCACAAATACACCTATTACATTCGATACATATATATATATATATATAATATATATATATATATATATATATATATATTTTATATATATATATTATATATACATATACATATACATATACATATACATATACATATACATTATATACATATACATTATATACATATACATTATATACATATACATTATATCAATATCAATCAATAACGGGATGCTCATGTTTGAGCATACCGTGCATATCACAAGCATATCACAACATACATTCATACACACAAACAAATACATACACATACTACATACACATACATATCATATACATAAAACATATACAAACACCCCACACCCCACACACACACCCCACACACACACCACACAACCACACACACACACACACTCACACACACATGCACACCACACACACACATACATACACATACACCCACACACCACACACACACACACACACACATATATACAAAACATACATATATATACATAGCATATACACACATATAAATATACATATAAATATACATATACATACATATACATATACATATACATACAGACATATACATACATACACATACAATACATATACATACATATAAATGTATATATATGTTTTTGTCTGTGTCTATGTGTACATGCATATGTCTATCTATGTACATGTGTGTGTGTGTGTGTGTGTGTGTGTGTATGTGTGTGTGTGTGTGTGTGGTGTATCATGTGTGTGTACATGTGTGTGTACATGTGTGTGTGTACATGTGTGTGTGTGTACATGTGTGTGTGGGGTGTGTGTGTGTGTGTGTGTGTGTGTGGGTGTGGGTGTGTGTTGTGGGGTGTGTGTGTGTGGGTGTGTGGTGTGTGTGTGTGTGTGTGTGTGTGTGTTACATAACATGTACATACAATAAAATACATATACATATACATAATACATATACCATACATAATACATAAACATATACATATACATACATATACATATGTATATATATGTTTATGTCTGTGTCTACATACATGTACATACATATACATACATATACATATACATATACATACATATACATACATACACAACATATACATATACAAAAACATACATATACAATGTATATATATGTTTATGTCTGGTCTATGTGTACATGCATATGTCTATCTATGTACGTGTGTGGTGTGTGTGTGTGTGTGTGTGTGTGGTTGTGTGTGTGTGTGTGTGTGTGTGTTGGGGTGTGTGTGTGTGTGTGGGGTGTGTGTGTGTGCGTGTGTGTGTATGTGCGTGTGTGTGTGGCTGTGTGTGTGTGGTGTATGTGTGTTGTATGTGTGTATGTGGGTGATGTGTTGTGATGTGTGTGTGTATGTTTTGTGTATGTGTTTGTGTATGTGTGTGTATGGTTTGTGTATGTGGGGTGTCTGTGTGTGTGTGTGTGTGTCTGTGTATGTGTGTGTGTGTGTCTGTGTATGTTGTGTGTGTGTCTTGTGTGTGTGTGTATGTGTGTTATGTGTTGTGTAGTGTGTATGTGTATGTGGTGGTGTGTGTGTGTGGGTGTGTGTGTGGTGTGTGTGTGTGTGTTGTGTGTGTGTGTGTGTGTGTGCATGTGTGTGTGCGTGTGGTGTGGGATGGTGCATGGTGTGTGATGTGTGTGTGCAGTGGTGCTGTGTGTTGTGTGTGTGCATGTGGTGGTGTGCATGTGTGGTGTCTGTGCATGTGTGTGTGTGTGTGGGATGTGTGTGTGTGTGTGTGTGTGTGTGTGGTGTGTGTGTGTGTGGGGTGTGTGTTTGTGTGTGTGTGTGTGTGTGTGTGTGGGGTGTGTGTGTGTGTGGTGTGGGGTTTTGTGTGGTGTGTGGGGGTGTGTGTTTGTGTGTGTGTGGTGTGTGGCATGTGTGTGTGTGTGTGCATGTGTGTGTGTGGTGTGTGTTTGTGTGTGTGGTGTGTGTATGTGGTGTGCGTGTGGTGTGTGCATGTGGTGTTTTGTGGGCAGTGTGTGTGTGTGTGTGCATGGTGTGTGTACGTGTGTGTGTGTGTGATGTGTGTGTGTGCATGGGTGTGTACATGTGTGTGGGGTCATGTGTGTGTGTATGTGTGTGTGTACAGTGTTTGTCATGTGGTGTACATGTGTGTGTACTGTGTGTGTGTGTGTTGTGTGTGTGTGTGTGTGTGTGTGTGTGGTGTGTGGTGTGTGTGTGGTGTGTGTGTGTGTGTGTGTACATGTATGTGTAATGATGTGTAATGTATGTGGACATGTTGTGTCTTTTATATGGTACATTAATATGTACATATATGTGTACTATATGTGAGTACATGTTGTGTACATGTATATGTGTACATGTATATGTGTACATATTGTTTTACAATGTATAGTACATATATGTGTACTCAATGTGAGTGTTTATGAGTGTATATGTGTATGTATGTGTATATATAGGTCTGTGTGTGGTTGTGTTTATGTGTAATGTATGTGTATTATACTATATAGCTGTATGTAATGTATATGTTATGTGTATATGTATGCATATGTATGTGTAGTGCATGTGCATGTACAGGTGCATGTGCATGTGCATGTACATGTGCAGGGACATGTGCATGTGCAGTGCATGTGCACATGTATGTGTATGTATTGGGGTATGTGTGTGTATGTTTGTATGTATGTATGAGATTATATGGGTTGTGTGTGTGTGTGTGGGTGTTCTATCTGTATCATCCATGTATCTACATGTTATATATACAGAATGTGAAGGGTCAAAAAGGAAGGACCCGAATATGGAAAACAAGAGTTCTTTTCCACAATTGGTTTTCCATTTATATAAAATTTTGTATCTGTAATTTTTATTCAACACTAAGCGCAAGCAATCCCACGAGTGTACAAATTAAACTACAACAGGTTTCCAGCCAAGGATGTGATTTGCGCGTGTGATGTCAGGGTTTCGAGCTGGGATCATCTTAACGCATCTTTGTGAAATTTTTACTTTCCCGCAACCATTTTTATGAATGGATAGTGGCAAATTCTGGTCATATAAAGAAAACAATTATTAAAAATATAAAGAACACTGTGAGCCTCTGGCAAACAATATAAAACGAATGTATAGATTAATGCATATAAGTCACCAACCTTCAATAGTAGTTGTTCATCAGTTCCAAAATTAACTGGCTGGAGTATTGACTCGAGTTAATTAAGCCCTCAAAAGATCCTGACAATGGAATGCCTTGTTTTTGCCATGTCCATAAACCTGCACAAAAAATGTATCAAACTTGGACTTGATAACAAAACTGATTCCTACTTTTTTTTTTTTTCCTTTTTTCAGCTACTTCTTAAAAACCAAAATTGGCAGACTTACACTACAATTTATTCCCAAACTTTTCATAAAATAAAAAAAGGGAATTTAGGAAATTCCTGGAAAAATGAAAGCCTGAAGAATGAAATTGGCAAAAACTCGGGCCATCATTCATATGCATCCGGGACCATAGGTGTTGAATATGCGTCCCCACTCCACCTCGTTTTCTCTTGTTTTTCATACGATATCCCAAAGTCTCTGTCCCTCCTTAGCTTCATCATAAACATCCCCGTGGTCCTGAAAAATAACCAAAATGGCAGGCAAACAACTCATCTAAACGTTTTTAAAAGGGGTACCCCCCTTCAAATACTACTGAAACCCTACAAAAAAAAAATCGAAAAAGACAAAAAAAAATCAAATCAGACAAACAAATTTTAAAGGGAATCACTTTCAGCCACTCTGCCCAAAGGGACTTTCAATGAAAAATGATTCGCAGAATTTTGAATGTTTAAACCCCTAACAAAAATTTTTCCCCCTATTTAAAGGGAAAGTTAACCAAAAGGGGGTGTTTTTATTCACCCAAAATATCCTCCTTTCCCAAAAAATTAAAAAAACCCAAAGGAATATATAAAGACGTTATGTTTTTATATAATTTTAAAATTTAAATTGTTTTTGATAAATACCAAAAATTATATAAAAAAAAAATCAATATAATAATTCTTTACCCAGTATCAAGTAAGAAATTCATCATATTTTCAATTTATTCACCCCTATCAATATTAGGGGGGTTTTTAATTAAAAATACAGGTTTTTAAAAAAAAAAAAAATATAAAAAAAAATTTTATTTTTCAAAATAAGGGATCACCTATAGGATTGCCCATGACCCCATAATTCTCTGTCTGAGGAGCATTTCCCGGGTTCCATCCCTTTCTGAGGGTGGCAACCCAAAACCCTCCCCCCCCAACACGTTTTGCAAGGCCTGTAAGCCCAAAACACAGTTTGAGTTCCTATTTTAATTTTGAATTTTAAAAACTTAAAACTTAATTTTTCCCACTTTTCAATTTATATATATTTATATATAATATAATATTTTAAAATATTTATATAAATTCTATAAAATATATATATTATATTTATATTACAAATATTTTTTTCCATAATATTTATACATAATATTATATATACATAATATATATTTTTAATATTATAAAATATATATAAAATTAATATATATATAATATTATATATATATTATATACGAATATAAAATATATATTATATACTTTAAATATATTATAAAATATTTTATATATACATAATATATATTAAAATTTTCAAAAATTTTATATATTTTATACAAATATATATTTTTTATACATAATAATATATATATACATAATTTTAAATACCCTTTAATAATATATATATACAAAAATATAATATTTTAATATTATTATATATCATATAAAATTTTATATATTCTATATATATATTTATTTATATTATTATATTATATTTTTTTAATATAATATATATATATTATAATATTTTACCCAAAAATATTTTTAAACAAATATTAAAATATACTAATAAAAATTTAACTTTAAATATTAATATCCCAAAAATATATATATATACTAATATATATATATATACATAATATAAAATTAAATATTTATATATATTATATATTGTGGGGGTGTGGTGTGGGGTGTTGTGTGTGTGTGTGTGTGTGTTTTGTGGTGTGTGTTTTGTGTGGTGTGTGTGTGTTTTTGTTGTTGTAGTATGTATTTTTATGTATTTTATGTTGTATTTATTATTTTTTGTATTAATTTTTATTTTTTATATAAAAATATATATTTTTTAATATTATATATCTATATATTATATATAACATATAAAATAAAACCTATATAATAAAAATTACATATATATTTTTTCATAATATATTTTAATAATTAATTATATACAAAAATTTTAATTTAATATTATATATAATAATTTAAAATTATATATTATATAAAATTTTAAAATATAATAATTTTTATATAATATTTTAGCTATATATTTTATAAAACCCAAATAATATGTAAAAATATATATATTTTACAATTATATAAAAGATATATATAAAAATTAAAATTATAAAATATTTTATATATATTTATTTATAAAAATAGTATATTATAATATAAAATATTTAATATTAATTATATATATTTAAAATATTTTTATATAATATATATATATAAATTATACATATATATTTTTTAATATATACATAAAAATATTACATATATACATTTTATATAATTTTCCCATTTTTTTAATTTAAAATTTTTTTTTTTAACTTTTTAAACATAATATATAAAAATAATATACATATATAAAATATTTTATAATATTTAATTATTATATTTTTTTTTTTTTTTTTTTTTTTTAAAAAGCCATTCTTTCCCACTGCGGGAAAATTTAGGCCTCTTTTCAATTCATTATGGGGGTTTTGGGGCAGTGCCCCCCTTTGCCGTTTGGGGATGCCCCTTCTTAACCCCCCCGGGGTTTTACGCCACGGCGGTGATTTCCCCTACAACATGCGCTAACTTTCTAAAGGCGAAGTCTTTCTGGGTGGGCCCCAATCAAGGTGAAATTCCTTCCCCAAAGGGAAAAAACAACGCCCCAGCCAGTGACTCAAACCCCTCAAAAATTCAGTTTTGCCGTCGTGCCTATATATATATAAAATAAATATATTTTAATTATTATATATATTATAATATATATAATAAAATAATATTTACACCCCCATATATTAAACAATTATACATATACATATACACAAAAACATATAAAACATTACAAAACAATTAAAACATATTTAAAACATATAAAAAATAAAATTTTAATACATATACATAACCTATACAATCCCAATAGAACATATACATAAATCCCTATCATTAAAATTAAACATATAAAACATATATAATACTAACAGACATTACATATAAAAAAACATATATATAAAATTTTATATACATATACTATAATATACATAAATTACATACAATATATCATATATATACAATATTACATAAAACGACATTTACTAAAAATATATATAAATATTATATATATATAATATATATCTATTTTTTATAATATATTACACATATTTTTAAACATTATAAAACCCCTATACATATCCCTATCATATAATATATATACAAAAATTTTATATAAAACATATACTTTAAAATATATATATACATATAAAATACATATTATATATATATGTTTTTGTGTGTGTGAAATATGAAATATATTTTTTTTTTTCCTTTTTTTTTCTTTTCTTTTTTTTCTTTTCTTTTTTTTTCTTTCTTTTCTTTTTTTCCCTTTTCTTTCTTTCTTTCCTTTTTTTCCTTTTCTTTATTTTTTCTCTTTTTTTTTTTTTTTTCCGGGGGTTTGTCTGAGCCCCCGTGGTCCCAGCATGTTTACAAATTGTATTTTTTTCATGTTGTGATGCTCTTGGAGTGGTACATGGGGGGGTTTCCCCATTTCCCTTTCCCCCGGAGAGAGGGGCCGGTTTTTACCTTTTGGGGTTATTCATTTCCATTTTTTTTCCGGGTTTGGGACCAGCACTGATTTGGGGTTGGCTTGGCCACCCATGGCTAAGTGGGGCAGCCCCAAAGGTAAAGGGTTCCTTCCCCAAGGGAACAACGCGCGGGGCCTGACTAAAACCCTCAAAAATCAGATTCCCCGTCGTGCCGTCTTGAGTCCGTTTCTCTAACCACTGGGGCCAACAAAATCCACAAATCGATATCAAAAAAAACATTTCTAAAGTCCTGAGGGAGCTCTGCAGCCGGCCCTTCTGCAGCCTCGCCTTCTGCAGCCCCCCTTCTGCAGCCCGCCTTCTGCGCCCCCCTTCTGCAGCCTCGTTTTTCTGCGGGCCTCGTCTTCTGCGGGCCTCACCCTGCCCCATCCTCGTGGCGACGTGTTCATCCTCACGGTTGCGGGTCCTTCTTTTTACTTTCCCACTTTTGTTTTCCTGGGCCTTTGCCATGTCTCCCCGGGCGTTGCCATACTGCCCAATTTTCTTTGCAATAACTCATATTCAAATGTGCCCCCGGGTTTTTAAACTGCATCTGGGTTCCATAAAAAGAATTTTACCCCAAATATGGGAACCCGGGAACTCCACTGGGGGTTTCCCCCTTGGGGTTTTTTCCCACTGTGTCCCTGCAGTGAACATCTCCTGACCTTTCCCCTTTAATGCATTTTTTTGGGGCTAAAAATTTTTAAACCGGAGGCTGTATCCCCAAACCCCCTAAGTTTTTTCCTATCCATAGGTCCCCAAATGCAGATTGATTGCTTCCTAAACTCAGGGGGCCCTATTGGGTGGGGTTTCACAGCCAATACATGTTTATTTAATTGGATTTTTTCATGTTGTGATGCTTTTTGGGTGAGTACGTGGTGGGGTTTCCCCATTTCCCTTTCCAGGGAGAGTGCCGGGGGTTTAACCTTTTTTAGGTAATCATTCTCTCAAATTTTATCCGGGGCTTGGGACCACCCTGACTTGGGTTGGCTTGGGCACCCAGGGGCTAGGTGGGCCCAAATCGAGGGAATTCCTTCCCAAAGGGGGAACCTCGCCGGCCGGGACTCGAACCCTCGAATCAGATTGCCGTCATGAAAGTTTTTGAGTTCGAAGCTTTTAATATTGGGGCCACCGCACCCTTGGGGGTTCATGGGTTTCCCCATGATTTTTTTTTTGGAAATTTTAAAGAGCGGGGGTTTTGGCCATTGCCTTCCCCCCTTTTTTTTTTTTTTTTCTTTTTAAACCCGGGCACGGACTTGGGCGGGGTTTTATCCACCAAAGGGGCAGGAAAGGGAAATCGGGGTGAATTTCCCCTTGCCCAAGGGAACAACGTCCCGGGCCCGGTGACTAAAACCCCTGGGAACTCAGATTGCCGTCGTGACGTCTTGAGTCCCCTCTAACTTTTGGGCCCCCGGGCGGCCCCAAAAAAAAAATTATCATCATCATTTAACGGTAGGTTCATGTCAGCCGCCGGGGGTAAAAAGAAATGATACTAAATTTGCATTTTTCCAGTTGTGAGGGCTCTTGGAGTGATTACGTGGTGGGTTCCCCATTTTCCCTTTCCACGGGGGGGTTTGCTGGTCTTCCCTTTTTTAGGAAAATCATTCTCTCTATTTTACCCGGGTTTTTGGGGCCCCAGAAACTGACTTGACTGGTTTGGGGCCAAACCCAGTGGCGGGGGGGCGGGGAAATCGAGAAAAAGTTCCTTCCCCAAGGGAAACACGCGGCGGTCGGCGACTCCAAACCCCCGAACCCAAATTTTGCCCGTCGTGACAGTCTCAAACCCAAACCTCAAAACCATTCGACCCCCCCGGGGGCCTTTTATATTATATATATATATATAAAATTTTTATAATATATATATATATATAATTATATATAAAATATATATTATATATATATGTATGTAGGTTGTTTTATTATATATATTAAAAAAAAATTTAAATATATATATATTTTTATATAATATAATATTTTAATTTATATACATATATTTTTATGTTTTTTAATATATTTATATATGTATGTAAAATATAAAATTATATGTTATATAATTATATGTATATATTTTTATATATAAAAATTATATATATATATAAAATATATATATATATATATATATATATATATATATATATTTATATATTTTACATGTCCATGTACATGTACATAAAACATGTACATACACACACACACACACACACACCACACACACCACACCCACACAAAACACACAAAAACCCCAAAACCACACACACACACACACACACAACACTACCCCACAAACACACATACCCCCACACACCCAAAATACACACACACACACACCCCTTCCACAAAAACCACAAAAATACACAAAAAATACAACACATCCCCAACCTAACACACAACACACACAAAAACACACATCCCAAAACATAAAAAACCATACACACAAATCACACAAAACCCCAACATCCCACCAAACACAAAAAATACACACACATACACACACATACCCACACTTTACCCCCACATACACCCCAATACAAAAACCCCTACAAAACCCCTACACACACAAACACACATACACACACATAAACAACTTTACACACACACCCCAAACAAATACACACCATACAAAACACTTACCACCAAACCAAAATACACAAAACTTCCCGGGGATTTTACCCCCTTTTTTTTGTGTTGTGTTTTTGTTTTGGGTTTTTTGTTTTTTGTGTTTTTTGTGTGGTGTTGGGGGTTGTGTGTTTGGTGTGTGTGTGTGGTTGTGTTGTGTGTTTTTGTTTTTGGTGTGTGTGTTTTTTGGGGGTTTTTGGTGTGTGGGGGGTTTTGGGGGTGTGGGGGGGTTTTTTGGGGTTTGTGGGGGTTTTTTTGGTTTTTTGGTTTTTGTGGGGTTTTTGTGTGTGTTTTGTGGTTTTGGTGTGTTTTTTGTTGTGTGTTTTGGTTTTGGGGTGGTGTGTTTTGGGGTTGTTTTTGGTGTGTGGGTGGGTGTGTTTTGCAAGGTGTGTGTGTTTTCCCCATATGTGTGTGGTTGAAATATGTGGGGTTTTGTGGGGAAATTTTTGGTTTTTTGTGTGTGTTTTTGTGCATAGGGTTTTTGTGTTTTTGTGTGTGTGTTGTGTTTTGTTTTTTGTGTGTGTTGTATTTTGGTGTGTGTGTGTTTTGTGTGTGTGTTTTGTGTGTGTTTTTGTGTGTTTTTTTGTGTGTGTGAGGGCGCGCGTGCGCACTGTTGTTTAATAAAAAATTTTTAAAAAATATATATATATATATTTTATATATTTTATTATATATATTATAAAATTATATATATATATATTTTTATATAAAAATCATACTACATACATACATCCATACATCCCATACATCATACATCCATACAAATACAACATCCCCAACATACAGACAGACATCCCGAGAGACACACAGACATATTCTTTTTTTCAAATGGAAAAATAAAAACCCTTTTAAAATTTTTTTTAAAAAAAAAATTTTGTGTGTGTGTGTGTATATATATATATATAAAATTATAAAAATATTTTAATATAAAATTATATATATATATTATATATATATTTTAAATATAATATATATATGTTTTATATATATATTAAGCCCTTCCATTTTACACTCACCTTTTTCTTAATACCCATTTTTTCCCGAAAAAACAAAATGAAAGCCTCACCAAGCATTTTATTGCCCAAAAAATTTGTATTGGCCCTTGATGGTCTTGGGGGTTGTACATGTATTTTGGTGGTGGGGCGGGGCTTCCCAAAGGTAGATCTGGAAGTTAAAAATTTAAATTTCCACTATACGTTTTTTCCACTTTAAGAATCAGTCCTTTTTAAAAAAGTTTGAAAAACAAGTTATTAGAAGAAAAACCCCAAAACCACCCAAATTTTCTTACTTGATCAACCCCAATGTAGAGAGGGTTTTACAATATCATGATGGATGAGCTCAAAGTTTTCCCCCGGGCCCAAACCAAAGCTAAAAAAAAATTTTTTTACGTCCTGTGGAAAAAATTGGGCCAACCCCAATTACTTCTTGCCCCTCCATCATCAAAAGATCAAACCAAAGTGAAAAACCCCCAAAGCCAACCCTCCGGGTTTTCTGGGATGCCTAATGTTTTCTAAGTAGCTTTTATCCCAAAAATGCTTATATGATTCCCCTGTAGTACCCCCTATCACCATAAACCCGAAACAAAATTTTAAGAGCCCTGACTGACTTCCCAGACTGGAGGGATGAACTTTGCCCATGGGGTTTTTAAGGGCCCAAAAGTCCCCCATTATTATTTCTTGTGCGTGTTTTGTGTCGTACCTTTTTGTAAGTTCTGAGTGGGATGTCTTTTATTGTTTTTGGGGCATGCAAAAAACTATTTTGAATGCGAAAGTGTATGTTTTTGTTTTTGGTTTTTGTTTTTGTTTATGTTTATGGTTTGTTTTTAAAGTTTTTTGTTTATGTTTCTGTTTATGTTTTTTTTTACGTGAAAAAGTGAATTTTGAAAATTTAATGTTTTATGTGTTTTTGTTGTTTATTTTGGGAAGGGGTCTTTTGCAAAGTGCCACCGGTGTGGGTGTGTGTAGGGGGGGGGGGGGCTTGGGTTGTGTGGGGGCCTTTTGGGGTGGTGGGCATGGGGCATGGGGTGGTGTAGGTTTGTGGGGAATTTGGGGTATTGGGGGTTTTGGGGGTGTTTGTTGGTGGGGGTTTTGTGTGTGTGTGGTGTGGGGTTGGGGTGTGTGTGTGTGTGTGTGTGTGGGTGTGTGGGTGTGTGTGTGTGAGAAGAGTGAGGGAGAATGAAATTTAAAATCAGTAGTGGAGTGGGGGGGAGAGGGGAGTGAGTGAGATGAAAAGTGAGAGTGAGAGTGAAGTGGGGGTGAGTGGGAGTGGGGTTTGGGGGTGGGGAATTTAGAGTGGGGGTGGGGTGGGATGGGGTGGAGTGGGGGAGTGAAGTTGGGGGTGGGAGTGGGAGTAGAGTTAGGTGGGAGTGGGTGGGAGGAGAGTGAAGTGGGGGTGGGGGAGTGGGGTGGGAGTGGGAGTGGGATGGGATAGGGGTGGGAGTTTGGGGGGGGAGGGGGGGTGGAGGGGAGAGGGGGGAGGGGGAGTGAGGGGTGAGAGGTGAAGTGAGAGTGGGGGTGGGGGTGGGAGTGGGGGTGGGAGGGGGGAGTGAGGTGACAGGGACAGTGACAGTTACAGTGAGTTTAAGTGTAATTGTCCCGGCAATGCTAGTGGGAGTGCGAGCCCAAATATAAGTCTAATCCCAAATATAAGTAAAAGTGTAAGTGTGAGTGTGTGTATGAAATGGATGTTGGTGTGGATGTGGGTTTAGGAAGTGGGTGGGAGGGGGTTTCTGCGTGTACTAAGTGACAGACTAAAATCCCAAAAACCTCTTTTCCCATCTTTGGTTTGGTGAGAACTTCACCTTGGGTATTTTTTGGGGGACTCTGTACTCAAAAAAAATTTTTTTCAAACCTTCTCCAATTTCCCTTTTTTTTAAACCTGGCCTCACCAAAATTTTTTTATACTCTGTGCAGTTGGGCACAGGGCCCGGGTCCAAAAGGGCCCTTTTTCCACAAAAGATCCTCTGTGTACTGCTTGGCCCTGCCCCCTGAAGAAGGCTTCTCCCAAGTCCCAAAATCGGCTTCTGGAAGACACCACAGCGACCATTTAAGAAACAATGCCGGGGAAATATTTCCCGGTGGGCCCTTTATCCGTTTTTACTTTTAGAAACCAAAGGGAAAAGGTTTTTAAACTTGCTAAAAAATTTAATTAAAAGAGGGCAAGAGAGGAGAGAGAGAGAGAGAGGGAGAGTGAGTAGTGAGTGAGTGACTGAGTGAGGAGTGAGTGAGTGAAATGAGTGAAATGAAAAGAATGGAATGAAAGAATGAATGAATGAATGAATGAGTGAGTGAGTGAGTGGTGAGGGAGTGAGTGAGGGGAGTGAGTGATGAATGAATGAATGAATGATGAAAAGATGAGTGGTTGATGGTGAGAGAGAGAGAGAGGGGAGAGAGAAGACAGAGAGAGAGGAGAGAGAGAGAGAGAGTGAGGGGGAGTGAGTTTAGTGAGTGAAAAGAGTGAGAGAGTGAGAGTGAAGTGAGATGAGAGTGAGAGTGAGAGTGAAGGGGTTGAGAGTTGAGAGTGAGGGAGTGAGGGAGTGAGTAAAGAAGAGGGGGAAAAAAGAGACAGAGAGGAGAGAGAGAAAAGAGAGAGAGGGGAAAGAGAGAGAAAAGAGAGAGGAGTGAGTGGGGTGAAATGAGTGAGTGAGTGAGTGAGTGAGTGAATGAGTGAGTGGGGTGAAATGAGTGAGTGAGTGAGTGAATGGGGTGAATGAGTGAATGGTTTAAAGAGTGGAGAGTGAGGAGTGAGAGTGAGAGTGGAGTGAGGTGAGAGTGAGAGTCAGAGAGGAGAGTGAGAGGGTTTGAGGTTAAAAGAGGTTGGAGTGAGTGAGTGGGGTGAGTAGGGGAGAAAGAGAGGGAAGAGAGAGACAGAGAGGAGGAGAAGAGAGAGGAGGAGGAAAGAGAGAGTGAGTGGTGAGGAGTGAGTGGTGGGTGATTTAGTTTAGTGATGGGGTGAAATGAGTGAGTGAGTGAAATGGGGGAGTGAGTGAATGAATGAATAATGAATGAATTAGAGAGTGGAAAAGTTTAGAGAGGTTTTGAGAGTGAGAGAGAAGTGAAGTGAGAGTGGGGGAGTGAGGTGATGGGGGGAAAAAGGGGAAAAGAAGAGGAGGAAGCAAAGGTGAGGAGAGAGAGAAAAGAGAGGAGGGAGAGGAGAGAGATGACGATTGGGCAGATGGGGGGTGAGCGATTTTAGAGACAGAGAAGTGAATGGTTTAGTGGGGGAGTGATTTAGAGTGGAAATGAGAGTGGGAGTGAGAGTGAGGTGAGAGTGGGGAGTGAGAAATGAGTTACTTTAGGGCGGGTTAGTGAGGGGAGTTTAGTGAGAAAAAATGAGTGAGTTAGAAATGATGAGGAGAGAAAGAAATGAGTGAGAGAAAGGGAAATGAGGAGAAAAGAGTGAGTGAGAGAATGATGAGTGAGAGAATGATGATGAGAGAATGATGGAGGGGAATGAGTGAGTGAGAGAATGGTGAGTGAGAGAATGGTTTGGGGAAAGGGGAATGGGGTGGATGGTGGTGGATTGGATGGGTGGAGGATTGGGGGGTGGGTTGGGGGGGATGGATGGATGGATTAAAAGGGCGGAGGATGGATTGGGTAAGTAAGTAATCCCTCCCCTTTCCACAATAAAATTGCTTGGAAAAAAAATTTAATAAGGGTGGGGCTGAATTTAATGAATGAAAAAAATTTTGATGAGATCATGGAAATTTGCCCGGGGGGATTTTAAGATTCATTGCTACAAATAAAAAAAACAAGTAAATCCCGGTTTCCAAGTCCAATTAAAACTTTTTTTACTTGCCTTTGAAATTACTTTAAAATGAATTTCTTACTAAATAACAGCTGTACCTTAACCCGGAATTTCACCCTAAAAAAAATTCTAATGAAGCTTAAAGTTTCATCCTCCATGATTTATGAAAACAGAAATTTTTTCCCAAAAACTTTAGATCTTTAGGTTTAAAAAAAATTTTTCTGCAACCTATTCTTAAGAAGTAGGGAAAAACATTTTGCAACGAGTTTCAATGCAAAAAAAACACTGTTGGGAAGGGATAAAAAAATTTAGTGACATCTTAAAACCAGAAGGGTCAAAAAGAGATACAAAAAAAACTTTTAAACTGAATATATTCCTAAAGGGTTTACAAAAAAGAAAATTTGCTAACAAAACTCAAAAAGAATTCAAATAAGTGGTTTGTTACTTGGGTTTTTGGGGATGGATACAACCATATCCCCCCAAAATAAAATGGTTTCAAAATGTAACCCCCCCCAAAAAATTTAGGTTTAAAATTTTGTGGGTACGAAGTTGAAAAACCCCCCTCAAAAAAAATTTCCCCCTCCTCCTTCCTAGGCGGGGATCTGAATTAATTTGGCCATGGGAAAAGGGGCCCATTTTTTTTTTTTTATGTGTGTGTGTATGCCTTGGGGTATGCGGGGGTATGGCGGTTATGTGTGTGTGTAAATTTTTGTGTGGGATGCATGTGTAAAGTATGTTTTGTATGCGTGTGTTGTGTGTTGTTGTGTTTTTGCGTGTGTGTGTTGTGGGGTTAAAGTAAGGCTATTGGGGGTATATGTATGTGTTTTTTGGGGTGTATGTGTATATTTGTATAGGGGTATGTGTGTGTGTGTGGGGTGTGTGTTGGTGTGTGGGGTGTTTTGTGTGTGTGTGTGGTGTGTGGGTTTTGTGGTGTTTTTCGTGGGTTGGGTTTTGCGTGTGTGTGCGTGTGGTGCGTGTGTGTGCATGTGTTGCATGTGTGGCATATGGGGTGTTGTGTGTGGTGTGTGTTTGTGTATGGTTTTATGTGTGTATGTGTATTTGTTTGTAAGGGGTTTTTGTGTGTGGGCATGTCGTGTGCGTGGCGTGTGCGTGGGGCGTGTGCGTGTTTTGGGGGGTGTGTGGTGTGGGGGTGTTCATTTGGGTGCAGGGGATGGTATATGATGTTTTATGGGGTATGTGTATGTGTATTGTATGTGTTTTGTTGTGTGTGTGTGTGTGTGTGTGTGTGTGTGTTTTTTGTGTGTGGGGGGGGGTGTGTGTGTGCATGTGGGGGTGTGGTGGCCCCCTGGGGTTGGTGTGTTGTGTGTGTGTGGTGTGTGTGTGTGTGTGTGTTGTTGTGGTGTGGGTGTGTGTGTTTTGTGTGTGTTGGTTTTGTTTTGTGGCGTGTGTGTTGGGGTGTTGGGGGTGTGTTGTGTGTGTGGTTTTTTGTGGTGTGTGTGTGTGTGGTTTTTGTGTGTTCGGTGTGGGCAAATTTTGTGTGCATGTGTGTGGGTTTGTGCATAAAATGTGTATGTTGGGGTATGTTTAAAGTGTTGTTTGTGTATTTTTATTTTTATGTTTGTGTTGTTGTGTGTGTGTGTGTTGTGTGTGTGTGTGTGTAGTGTGTGTGTGTTTGGGTTTTTGTGGTTTCGTGCGTGCGTGGTGCGTGCGTGCGGCGTGTGTGTGGGGTGTGTGTATGTGTGTATGTGTGTATGTGTGTATGTGTGTATGTGTGCAGTGTGTATGTGTGCATTTGTGTATGGGTGGGATGTTTTTTTTGTAAAGTGGTTTGTGTAGTGTGTAAAGTTCATGTGTTTTGTGGGGTGTGTGTGTGTGTGGGTGTGTGGTGTGTGTGTGTGTGTGTTGTGTGTGTGTGGTGTGTGTGTTGGGGTGTGCATGCCTATGTGTGTGGTGTGTGTTTGTGGGGTGTGTGTGTGTGTTTTGTGGGTGGTGGGGGTGTGTGTTGTGGGTGTGGTGGGTGGGGTGTGTGTGTATGGGTATAATATATTGTTTCTATTTGGGGTGTATTTTGTGGGTGTGTATATGTGGGGTGTTAAAGTGGTGTGATATTGGTGTATTTGTGTGATATGGTGTGTGGGGTATATATGTGTGTGTATTTATGTTGTATGTGGTATGTTTTTGTATTGTGTGTTATGTGGCATATGGGGGTGTATGTGTGTATGTGTGTGTGTGTGGTTGTTTGTGTTTTGTGTGGATTGGGTGTGTGTGGTGTGTGTGGTTGTGTGTGTGTGTGTGTGGGGTGTGTGTGGGGTGTGTGTGTGTTTTGTGTGGGGTGGGGTTTTTTGTTTTGTATGTGGGGTTGTTTTGTATGTGTGTATGTGTGGGATGTGTGTGTGTTGTTGTGTTGTGTTTTATTATGTGTAAAATTTTTGTTATTTGTGTGTATATGTGTTTGGGTTTTGTTTTTATGTCAAAGTAGTATGTAGTGTATGTATGTTGTAAAGTATGTTTGTATGTTTTAAAGTATGTTGTATGTAGGTAGGTTGTGGGAGGTATTAGGGAGGTAGGGAAAGGAGGGATGTAGGGAGGGATGTGTATGTAGGGGGTATGTAGGTAGGTATGGCGGGAGGTAGGGATGGAGGTAGGTATGTAGGTGGTTTGGGAGGTATTTTATTTTATATGTATTAAAGTATTATATATGTTTTATATGTGTTTTGTATATTGTTGTATTTTATGTATGTGTTTTGTATGTGTATATGTTTTTAAAATTTATGTTTAAAAGGGATGTATAAAAAGGGTTTTATATATTTTTGGTTAGTGTTATTGGCTATGTATGTGTATGTTTCTTGTATGTGTAGGGGTCTATGTATGTGTATTTGTTGGGGTCTATGGTGTGGGTTGGTTTGTGTTTAAAACTAGTGTGTATGTGTATGTGTGTATGTTTGTGTTGTGTGGTGTGTTTTGTGTGTGTGTGGGGGGTGTGTGTGTAAAGTGGGGGTTTTGGGGTGGGTTTTATTATATTTTAAAATTTTATTATTTTTATATAATTATATATTATATTGTTTTGTGGTGGTGTGTATGTGTGTTGGGGTGTATGTGTGTATGTTTTTATGTTGGGGTTGTATGGGTGGTGTGTGAGTATGTATGGTGTAAAATGGTATTATAATTATATTATTTTATATAAAATTAAAAATTTTTATTATATATTAATATATAAAACCTATTATATATATTATTATAAAATTTATATATATATTATTTATATATTTAGATATTTGTTGTGGTTGTGTGTGTGTGTGTGTGTGTGTGTGTGTGTTGTGTGTGTGGTGGTGGTTATGTGTGTGTAAAGTGTATTTGCGGTGTTTTTGTTTTTGGGGTATGTGTGGGGATAGTGGGTTTTGTGGGTATATGTTTTTATTTGTGGGGTGTGTATTTTTGTGGTGTATGTGGTGGAAATATTGTGTATGTGTATGTCTGTGTGTTTCTGTGTGTATGGGCTGTGTGTTTCCGTGTGGGTTTTTGTGGGTATTTCCGGGGTATGTCCGTGTGTATGTCCGTGTGTATGTCCCTGGGGTTTTGTCCGTGGTATTTTCCGTGTGTATGTCCCTGGGGTAGTCCCTGTGTAAAATTTTCTTTTATGTGTTATGAGTGTGTTGTATGAGTGTGTGTGGGATGAGTGTGGGTGTGTTGAGTGTGTGGGGTTTTTGGGGTGGTGTTTTATGAGGGGGTGTAGAGTTTGGGGGTTATGGGTGTGTTGGTGTGGTGGTTTTGTGTGGTGTGTATGGTTTTGTGGGGGTATATGTGTGTGTGGTTTTGTGGTTTTGTGTGTGTGGGTGTTTTGTGGTGTGTGTTTGTGTGTGTGGTGTGTGTGTTGTGTGGTGTGTGTTTGGGGGGTGTGGTTTGTTTAAGCTGGGTTCAGTTGGGCAAGATTCTTTTCCCCCGGGCCCAAAAACTGCACTAATCGCTGTTTAGAAAGACCAATAAAAACCTGAGGAGTATTGCTAAATTTTGCCAAAAGGTTTTTATTAAGGTCAAGCCCGAAAAAATTTATGCTTAAAATTAAGTATCTTCCCTAAGAAAAGTTTTAATTCAAAAGATTTACCTTTACATCTTCACCTAGATTCATAGGCCCATAACTGTGCCTCTAACACAGGTGTACACACTCCTAATTGGCAACTCTGACACTCTGATGCACTATCAAAACAAATGGACATCATTAAATCAAATTGCCATTGCGATATACCCATTTCCATACATACAATTTTGTTGAAAATAAAAGTCACTTAATTAATATCTACAGAATGTTATTAGAAATTCTGAAAAAATTATTTCTGCCCTCAAGAACTATTGGCTGGCATGTTATTTTCTATACGTATAAGATAATAACCCTAATAACAATTATACATGACGATGACGATAATGATAATCATCATCATCATCATCATCATCATCATCATCATCATCATCATTATCATAATGCTGCTGCTATTGTTGATGATGACAATTATGATAACAATGAAAATAATAACAATAACTATTAATAACAATTATTTATAGTAACAGCAAAAAGAAGAAAACATTATGAAAAGTGAAAAAAGACCTGAGGGATCTCCTAATAATAGATGCCTAACACTGTCAATAAGTAATGCATGAAATAAAGTAAGAACCAAGTCTTTTCTTTACACAAAATTCAATTTTCCTTCCAAGTTATTTGTTTATTCAAAATTAGTATGAATAGTCCCAAAATAATTTTTGTTATGATATCTGGTTATCTGGTTATCAAATGACAAATTTATATAGATAGATATTTAGATGAGTATATGTAGATACACAAGTAAATATATAACTTATCTGCCTTAATTGTACTAATGACAAATACTTTAATATTCAACCTGAGTGCAGTATTACAAGCATTATCATTGTTAATTCCTGCAACTGTCAAGATATATAGATATATATGATAAGTACTATTTCCATACTTAAATTATGATCATCAGAAAAATGAGATTAACTTCCCATATCTACATACATTGGGAAAAAAATGCAACTGGCAGCCAATCAAGCCATGATCAGTGATAAATTTGAGGTCAACTGAACAGAGGTACAATGCTGAGATAATGAAAAATAAAACACGTTTCTTCCAACATTGAAATAACAAAAGATGCTTTTTTAAAACATTCTGTGCAATGGAAATGAATGGCCCATCTGCCATTAAAGAACATGCCAGCAGTGATACAGCCAATGCTACAGAATAGGCCAACAAACATGTTCCGAACATATTCTGACAAGAAAATGTTTGTAGACCCTCATTGTGGAATTATTGTCTTAAAGATTCAGTACAAGCTCTACACTTCATTTTGTAAGATTATATCAATGTTAGACCTTGGAATATTGAAAGAGAAATTAATGGCCTTTGCCAGGACAATAACAATTTTTGTTCAGGATTACTGTTTTTCTACATCATTATTTTATCAGTTCAGACTCTTTCACCTGAATATTCTCTATTTCACTGAATAGTAAATATATTCTTCATTTTGAGAAACAAGGAGTTTAAAGGTGAAAGATAAATTGTTCTGATGATTTGTGATTTGTAAAATAAACTTTTCCATTTCCATAATCTCCTTTACCTTATTTCATCTGCAGTAAATTTCAATTTCTTTAAATATATTGCTGTGGAACTTACAGAAATAGAAAACACAAAAATTTCTGCCTATGATGAATATTCAGCAGAGTTCTTGGACAATGTCCGCTAATCACTAAGCTATGTGAATGATCCTGCTCCCATGGTGATGGTACACTGCTTGACTTTGCAAGCAAAAGTCTAGCCATATACAGGGGTAGCTTGAGAAAGCAATAAAGTTCTTGAGATAGCAAGAAAATGTCTTGAATTTCTGGGCAAGAAAATTCCCAGCTTAATATGCCTTAAGTCCCTATTACTCCAGCCACTCCTGGGAAATCCACAACACCACTGTATGAACCCAAAACCCTACCTAACCCAGGGGCTTCACCCCCAAACCCCATCTGATCACGTGTTTCTCTATCAGGAGCTCCATCCCTGGACCTCCACCGATCACCGTGGACTTACTCTCTGTGCAATTCTTGAGACCTATTTCTCTTGTTTCATATTTTTAGCCTGAGCAGATTATTTCATATATTAGAGTATATTATGGTGTATTATTATAGTGCCATTATATTTTCCTGTAAATGCATACCAAAGTATTAGTGTTGCCACAAATTCTTATTATCAACTTGCAAAGGTAGTGTGCTATATATGAAAGTCTCTTATTTTCAATCATTCTGCCTATTACTGGCATGTGTACTGAAAGTGAAACTATACCAAACTATGCCCTACAAGCAATTATCCCAAACATTTACCTTGGTTGATTTTCTTCATTTATTCCATTTATCAAATGAAGTTGAGAGGCTGCCTAAGAAAATCAAATAGAGACACTGATTCTCTCTCCTACTGATAGTACATATCCCAATGCCATGAGTGGTAAATCGCATGTTATGATACTTTCCAAATTCATTAGTACCATCATAAAACACGATTTGCGAAAGTGCCTCTGATGTCACGAACACACAAACGTCAAAATCCGCTCACCTGCAAGTGTGAAAGCAACGACGGTGATGGACGTGAACCAGCGCCTCATGGTTCTTAAGTTACCATTCCTTTACCATTCGAAGGAGGGAGTGTGGTGGACGTGCACCCACACTTCCTGGTGGTGTAAGGTGCTCACGTAGGCAGCGGAGGGCCCTCAGGCATCCCGATATCCGTACCTTTCCTGCTCAGGAGAAGCGTTTCTTTCCGCGTGTCGCTGTCCAAAACACTGGCGAGGCCGCGGGGCGTTCCTCGTGCCGCTGTCCAAAACACTGCGGACGGAGGAGGCACGGCTGCGTGCCGGGGAAAGCCGAGAGAATGCGCGGAGCTGAGCTCGGGCAAAGCACCAAAGGCTCACGCACGTATGTATGCACTCACGCACGCACACACACATATATAAATATCTAGCTAGCTGGCTAATTGTATGTTTGTGTGTGTGTGTGTGTATGTGTCTATATATATATAATATATATATATATTATATAATATATATATATATATTATATATATATATATATATACATATATATACACATATATATACATATATATACATATACGAGCGTGTGTGTGTGTGTGTGTGTGTGTGTGTGTGTGGTGTGTTGTGTGTGTGTGTGTGTGTGTGTGTGTGTGTGTGTGTTGTATGTATGTATGTATGTATGTATGTATGTGTGTGTGTGTGTGTGTGTATGTATGTATGTATGTATGTATGTATGTATGTATGTATGTTTATGTATGTATGTATGTATGTATGTATGTGTAATATATAATATACATATACGTATATATATAAACACACATATATAGTATGTGTGTGATGTGATATAACAGGACAGTAAAGGCGTGGCCGGCTTTGGTGCATTACTTAAGAATTGATACAAGGGCAGCGGAGTGCCAGAGCCACTCCAGGACCATGGCTGAATCCAGTCCAGAACTGCTACACTCAGAATGACCTTCGCTGACCCCTGGGGGCAAACAGGTCAAGCTCTCTGAGGCAGGGATTCTTAACCTGTGGTCCACGAAAGGGTTTCAGAGGATTCGTGAGGAACAGATAAAAGATAACATTTATATTTAGAATGTTTAACTTAAAGTTTAAAAATACTTTGTGTATTTCATATATGCATCAGGCAATCCAATCTCAATGAATAGAGCACATTATACACACTGCATGGAAAGTTGTATTTACGTGGATTTTTTCTGGGGATGGGATCCACAGCTTTTAATGGATTCTTAAAGGGGTCCGTGACTCTAAAAGGTTAAGAACCACTGCTCGGAGGTGTCATATTCCCGAAAGAAAAGGAGCGAGGTTGAGTCAGGAATGTTAACTGAGTGTGGTCAGTTCTCATATCCTGGAAGTGTGAACTGGCAGAGCTTCGGCCTCGAGCGCTTCCATCTGCAACAGGGCGCGGAGGGACTGAGGGTCTGCCGGGCGTGCGTCTTCAGCTGCCGACTGCGCTTCCTAATCTTGGTTCTTGGGCTGATTTTACGTTGACTTTATTTTACATTTATTTAGCCGAACATTTGCAAATATTTCCATACCACAATCATTTATAAAGGATACGCCTACACATCGGGCATTGTTTTCTGCTCACCATTAAATCATAAATAGTGATGCACGAGAAAAAAAGAGCTGATGAACCACTAATAAACCGTTTTACTTGATCCCTTTCCATGGTGATTTGAGGGAAAAAGTAAACAAAACTCAGATATAAGCAATCTAATTCATAAAGTCGCCAGCAAACTAGAAGTTGGGAAATGCCTGACTCCAGAACATCATGGTAAGGAAATGCCGAGCAGGGAATGCCCGCCCGCCCAAAATTTCAAGCAGGAAAATATCCGCCTACACAAAAGCGCGCATTTGGAAATGCCGTCTGCACAATACCATTGGAAGGGAAATACCCACCTGCCACAGTACCCATTGGTGAGGAGATGCCCACCTGCACAGTACCATTGGTATGGAAATGCCGCTTGTACTGTACCACTGGAAGGGTATGCTCGCCTACACAGTACAATCAGAAGGGAAATGCCCACCTGCATAGTGCAATTGGAAGGAAATACCCGCCTGCACGTACCATTGGTGGGGAAATGCCCACCTGCACAGCATAATTCGTGGGGAGATGCCCTCCTGCACAGTATCATTGGAAAGGAAATGATAGCCTGCACAGTACCATTCGAGGGGAAATGCCCGCCTGCACAATACCATTGGAAAGGAAATGCCCGCCTGCACAATACCATTGGAAAGGAAATGCCCGCCTGCATAATACCACTGGAAGGAAAATGAACCCCTGCACAGTACCACTGGTGGGGAAACAGGAAATGTCTGCCTGACGGCAAGACAAGTGACTGACATCCCAGACGAACCCATCACGTAGAGATCAGACTAGCTGAGGCCAGCCCCAAGACTCCAGCTAACGGCAGAATTGTCGAGTCCATAACTGTCCTTCTCTGACCTCGGTGAAATAGGGTTACCTGATGCCTCCACTTTTTTGAAGTATAACACATTGCTACTAAGAAAACGAATCAAGAATGGTAGGCTACACAACGATAAGGTGAGCGCATTCATTTAAGTGTAATCGATATAATATATTACTAAGCATAAATAATTTTGATGCTTTGTATATACAATGTTTACCCAAGACATTATAACACTAGGAGAAAAAATTGTCATCATTCAATCATTCCTCTAATACACCGCCACTTTCACTACACTTTCCCATTCCTCTGCCTACCGTCCTCACTCTGCCCAACTCCTGCCATTCCTCTAAAACACCAGTACCCGGCCATCCATCTGTCATCCGTCGCCATCCTATCCCTCTCCCACACCATCAGTTTACTATTCCACAATAAAAAAATAGAAGCCACACGTTTTGGAAACATACACTAAAGAAGAAACGATTTGATAATATGCAGAGAAGAGGAGAGGCGGGGAGTGATGTGGTCTTCATAGATCTAGAGAGAGAGCATACGACAGCATGCTAAGGTATTCGAGAAAAGGGTAGTAAAGAAAGTATGTTAGACTATCAGTAGTGTGTACGCAGGAGCAAGGACTAGGTTAAAATTGAAGAGTGTAAAAGGTCCCCCATTT
>NC_051392.1:30619125-30632085 GCF_015228065.2 Penaeus monodon | reverse complement strand
TTAAATAACATTATTGCATTACAGATAACAGGAGGAGCTGGCTTTGTGGGTTCACATCTGGTTGATCGTTTGATGATGGAGGGGCAAGAAAGTAATTGTGGTGGACAACTTTTTCACAGGACGTAAAAGAAATGTGGAGCATTGGATTGGCCATGAAAACTTTGAGCTCATCCATCATGATATTGTGAACCCTCTCTACATTGAGGTTGATCAAGTAAGTCAAATTGGGATGGTTTATAGGGTTCTTCTAATAACTTGTGTTCTACTTTGTTAAAGGACTGATTCTTAAAGTGAAATACTGTATAGTGTAAATAGTTTCAACTCTCCAGATCTACCACTTGGCAAGCCCAGCCTCACCACCACACTACATGTACAACCCAGTCAAGACCATCAAGACCAATACAGTTGGGACAATAAATATGCTTGGTGAGGCTTTCATTTTGTTTGTCTGAATAAATGGTATTAAGAGAAGGTGAGTGTAAATGGAAGGTCTTATATATATATATATACATATATATATATATATATATATATATATATATATATATATATATATATATATATATATATATATATATATATATATATACACACACACACACAAATTCTTTTAAATTATTTAAAGGTTGCTTATTTACCATTAGAAAAAAAGAATATGTCTGTGTGTCTCTCTGTATGTCTGTCTGTATGTAGTATGTATGTATGTATGTATGTATGTATGTATGTATGTATGTATGTATGTATGTATGTATGTATGTATTGTATATATATAATATATATATATATATATATATATATATATATATCTATATATATTATATATTATATATATTTATATATATTTATATGTAACACGTGCGCACGCGCGCACATCACACACACACACACACACACACACACACACACACACACACACACACACACACACACACACACACACACACACACACACACACACACACACACACACACACACACACACACACACACACCCACACACACACACACACACACACCACACACCACACACACACCACACACACACACACACACACACACACACTTGGTGTGTGTATGTGTGTGTATGTGTGTGTATGTGTGTGTATGTGTGTGTATGTGTGTGTATGTGTGTGTATGTGTGTGTATGTGTGTGTATGTGTGTGTGTGTGGTATGTGTGGTGTGTGTGTGTGGTATGTGTGGTGTGTGTGTGGTATGTGTGGTGTGTGTGTGTGGTATGTGTGTGTGTGTGTGTGTGTGTGTGTGTGTGTGTGTGTGTGTGTTGTGTGTGTGTGTTGTGTGTGTGTATGTACATGTATATGTACATGTACATTTACATGTATATAATATAATATATATATATATATATCTATATATAATTCTATACTATCTATTTTATATTATTATTCTTTATTTCATATACATATATATTATATTCATTTTATATATTACATACATATTATCATCTTTATCTATACATAATCTATATGTTATTTTTATTCTAAAATTATTATATATCATATATATATATATATATAAAATACCTACATACCTACTATTATATATATATATATCTATTATATTTTATATTATGACTATATATATATCTTATATATTTATTATTATTAAGGCCGCGGTTGGTCGAATGGTTAGAGCGTCGGACTCGAGACTGTCACGACGACAATCTGGGTTCGGGGGTTCGAGTCGCCGCCCGCCGCGTTGTTTCCCTTGGGAAAGGGAAATTTGCTCTCGATTGCCTGCCTAGCCACTGGTGGCCAAGCTCAAGTCAGTGCTGCCCCCAACACCGGATAAAATAGAGAGAATGATTACCTAAAAAGGTAAGACCAGCACTCTCCGTGGAAAGGAACTGGGGACCCTACCACGTACTCACTCCAAGGCATCACAACGTGAAAACTGCAATTGAGTATCATGCTGTGACCACGGGGGCTCAGACATGACCAAACCGTTAAATGATGATGATATATTATGGGGCCGGGGTGGCCAAATAGTTAGAGCGTCGGACTCAAGACTGTCACGACGCCAATCTGAGTTCGGGGGTTTGAGTCACCGGCGGCACGTTTTTCCCCTTTTGGCGGGAACTTCACCTCGATTGCTTGCCTAGCCGTTTGGTGGATAAGCCAGCCCAAGTCTGTCCCGGGGTAAATGAAAAAAAAAAAACGGGGGAGGCAATGGCAACCACCGCTCTAAATTGCCAAGAAACTCATGGAAGCCCACGATCGTCAGGCTGCGGTGGCCGAATAGTTGAGTTTCGAACTCAACACTGTCATGACGGCAATCTGAGTTCGAGGGTGCGAGTCACCGGCCGGCGAGTTGGTCCCTTGGGCAAGGAACTTAAACCTCGAGTGCCTACCGAGCCACTGGTGCCCAAGCCAGCCCAAGTCAGTGCTGGTCCCAAGCCCGGATAAAATGGAGAATGATTCCCTAAAAAGGTAACACCGGCACTCTCCCTGGAAAGGAACTGGGGACCCTACCACGTACTCCTCCAAGAGCATCACAACATAAAAAACTACAATTAAGTATCATGTATTGGCTGTGAACCCGACCTAATAGGGCCACTGAGTTTAGTGAAGAAACTCAATCTGCATTTGGTACCTATGGATATGAAAATCTTAGGGGTTTGGGTATACAGCCTCCGTTAATATGTAGCCAAAAAACTGCTTAAGGGGAATGGTCGGAGATGATTCACTGCAGGTACACAGTGGAACCCGAAGAGACCCCGGAGTGGAGTTCAGGCTCCTATATTGGAGTAAAATTCTTTTATGGAACCCAGATGCGTTTAAACCCGGACGGCACATTTGAATATGAGTTCTTGGGCAAAGAAATTGGCAGTAGGCAAAAGCAGGAGAGACATGGCAATGGCCGAGGAAAGCAAAAGTGAGGAAAGTAAGGAGAAGGACCAGCAATCCGATGAGGATGAACACGCGCCACCGAGGATGCTGCAGAGGTGAGGCTGCAGAAGACGAGGCTGCAGAAGGCGAGGCTGCAGAAAGGGGGGGCTGCAGAAGGCGAGGCTGCAAAGGCAAGGCTGCAGAGCTCCATCAGGACTGAGAATGTTTTGTTTTGATATCTGATTAGTCGGATATGTGGCCGAGTGGTTAGAGCATCGGACTCAAGACTGCACGACGGCAATCTGAGTTCGGGGGTTTGGTCACCGGGCCCAGCGCGTTGTTCCCTTGGGCAAGGAACTTCACCTCGACTGCCTACTTAGCCACTGGTGGCCAAGCCAACCCAAGTCATGCTGGTCCCAAGCCCGGAAAAATAGAGAGAATGAATACCTAAAAGGTAACACCGGCACTCTCTCCGGGGAAAGGAACTGGGGACCCCCACCATGTACTCACTCCAAGCATCACAACATGAAAACTACAATTAAGTATCATGCTGTGACCACGGCGGCTCAGACATGAACCTCCGGAAAAAAAAAAAAAAAAAGAGAAAAAAATAAAAAAGAAGAAAGAAAGAAAAAAGAAAAACAGAGAGAAAGAAAGAAAAAGAAAGAAAAAGAGAAAGAAAAAAAGAAAGAAAGAAAGAAAAAAAGAAAGAAAGAAAAAAAAGAAAAAACATTACACACACACACAAAAATATATATATATATTGTATATAATGTATATATTATTGTATATGTTATGTTATATATATATATTGTATATATATGTATATGTAATGTTATGTATATGTGTTATATTGTGTATATATTGTGTATATATTGTTATATATATTTTATGTATATATTGTATATATATGTATATGTATATGTATAAAATTATTATATATATATATATATTATATATATATATATTATAAAATATATATCACACGGCAATCTGATTTTTGAGGGTTTTAGTCACTGGGTGGCGCTTTTTTTCCCTTTGGGGAAAATTTCACCTTGATTGCCTACCTAGAAATGACATATCGCCTTGAGAAGTCTAGCGCATGTGTCGTAGGGGAGTCACCGCCGTGGCGTAAACCGCGGTTGATTAAGAAGGGCATCCAATCAGGCAAGGGTGGCACTGCCATATAACCTCTCAGTAATGAATTGAGAGAGGCCTATGTCCTGCAGTGGAATGAATGGCTGTTAAAAAAAGAAAAAAAAAAAAAATTAAATATATATAAATATATATAAATTATATATATATGTATATATATATTATTTGTATTATATTAATAATATGTATATATGTATATATATATGTAAAATTTATCTATATATGTATATATGTATATATATAAAGTTATATGTATATAATTTTATTTATATATAATTATTATATGTATATATAATATATATATATTATATATATATATATATAAAAATCATAATATATATCTATATATCTATATATATCTCTATTTTATTCTCTATTATCTCTATATATATTCTCTATATATCTATCTATTATCGTTCTATATATTATATATATCTATTATATTTCTATTATTATTATATCTTCTTATCTATATTATATTGTATTATTTTATTATGTATATATATATCTATTTTGTATTTTAATTGTATCTTATTTAATTGTTATATCTATAATTTTATATATATTATGTTCTATCTATGTGTTTATATATATATATCTTATATATAAAATTAAATATTTTATACTACATACCCAAAATACATACATACATCTACTACAACATACATCATACATACACACCCACCACACACACACACCCACACACACACCCACACACACACCACACACACACACCACACACCCCACCACACACACACACAATATATTTTATATTTATATAGTATATAATATATTATGTATTATATATATAAATTTTGTTATATATATATATTATGTATTATATTATTATGTATATATATATATTATGTATTAAAATATATTATGTATATATATATTATGTATATTATTATATATATATATATATATATATATATATTATGTATATATTTATTTGTATATTATATAATTTTGTTATCTCTTTTATATCTTATGTATTTCTATATCTTATGTATATATCTATCTCTTATGTTTTCTATTATATATCTATTATGTATATATTATATATATATATGTTTATATATATTTCTCTCCTATTATTCTCTTTCTCTTTATATCTTTATATCTCTATATATTCTGTATATATCTATTTATTATATTTATTATTACGTATTATATATTAAAATTATATTTTTTTATTATATCCTATATATATCTATATATCTATATATATCTATTATCTCTCTATTTATCTATTATATTCTTGTTTATATAATATATATTATGTATTACTCTATACCTTATTATATTATATTATATCTATTCTATATCTAATCGTATCTCTATTCTATATTAATATTTTCTTAGAGAGTGTAAATATTAAGTTTTAAGTTTTAAAGTATCAAATTAAACTAGGAACTCAACTGTGTTTGACTTTACAGGCCTTGCAAAACGTGTTGGTGCGAGGGTGTTGATTGCCAGCACCTCAGAAGTGTATGGAGACCCGGAAGTGCATCCTCAGACAGAGAATTACTGGGGTCATGTCAATCCTATAGGTGAGTCATTATTCTGAAAAATAAATTTTTTCATATTTTTTTTTTTTTTTCAGAAGCCTGTATTTTGAATTAGAAGTAGCTAATATTGATAGGTGTGATATAAATATGAAATATGATGAATATTTCTTACATTGATACTGGCTAAAGAATTACTTATATTGATGTTTTTTTTTATATAATTTTTGGTATTTATCAACAACAATTAATTGTAGATTATATAAAGCATAACGTCTTTATATATTCCTGGATTTTTAATTTTTGGAATGGAGGATATTTCTGATGAATAAATCACACATATGGTAACTTCCTTGAAATAGGGAAAGATTTATGTTAGGGTCTGATCATTCAAAATTTCTGCGAATCAGTGTTCATTGATAAGTCTTGGTCAGAGCTGGCTGAAAGTGATTCCTTAATATTCTCGTTAAGTCTGATTTGATTTTATTTGTCTTTTACTGATTTTGTTTGTAGGGTTGCAGATAGTATTTGAATGGTGTACAATTTTAAAGCTGTGATGATGAGTTGTTTGCCTGCCATTTCGGTTATTTTGCAGGACCACGGGCATGTTATGATGAAGCTAAGAGAGTATCAGAGACTTTGGCATACTCGTATGAAAACAAGAGAAAATCGAGGTGAGAGTGGCACGCATATTCAACACCTATGGTCCTCGGATGCATATGAATGATGGCAGAGTTGTGTCCAATTTCATTCTTCAGGCTCTCACTGGCCAGGATATTACAGTAAGTTCTTGTTTATTTTATGAAATAGTTGTAATAGTTGTAGTGATAAGTCTGCATATGGTTAAGCAAGTAGCTGAACAAAGAGAAAAAGTAGGAATCAGTTTTGTTATGCAAGTCAGTTTTGATACATTTTTTTGGTGGCAGGTTTATGGACATGGGCAGCAAACAAGGTCATTCCAGTATGTCAGTTGATCTTGTTGATGGCTTAATTAAACTCCAGAGTTCTAATTACTCCCAGCCGTTAATCTTGGGAACCCTGATGAACATACTATTGAAGGTTGGTGACTTATATGCAGTTAATCTATACATTCCTGCTATTATATTTGTTATTGCCAGAGGCTCACCAGTGTTCTTTTATGTATTTTTAATAATTGTCTTCTTTTATATGACCAGAATTTGCCACTGATCATTCATAAGATGGTTGGCGGGAAAAGTAAGATAATTCACAAAGATGCTGTTGAAGATGATCCCCAGCGTCGAAAGCCTGACATCACACGCGCAAATCACATCTTGGCTGGCAACCTGTTGTGAGTTTAATTTGTACACCTCAGTGGGATTTGCTTGCTTGCTTAGTGTGGTAGAATGGAAAATTACAGATACAATATATATATAAATGGAAACCAATTGTGGGGAAAGAGACTTCTTTTTTCCATATTCTGGTCCTATCCTTTTTGACCCTCTCACATTCTTATATTACATGTAGATACATGGATAGATACAGATAGATACACCCCAACACACACACAACCCATTGCACTCATACATACTACAAACATACACACACATACACATATACATACACCCTACATGTGCACATGCACATGCACCCTGCACATGTACCTGCACATGTACATGCACATGCACATGCACCTGTACATGCACATGCACATACACACACATATGCATACATATACACATATCATATACATATCATACAGGCATATATATGTATATATACACATACATATACACATAAACACAAACACACACAGACCTATATATACACATACTACACATTACACATCATAAAAACTCACATATGAGTACACATATATGTACATATATACATGTACACATATATGTACACATACATGTACACATACATGTACACATACACACACCACACACACACACACACCACACACACCACACACACCACAAACACACACACACACACACACATGTAACACACATGTACACACACATACATGTACACCACACACACCATACACACACACATGTACACCACACATGTACACACACACATGCACACACACATGCCAACACACACACACATGTACACACACACATGTACACACACCACACACACCATGCACACACACACACACACTGCACCACACACACACACATGCACACACACACACACACACACCACACACACCCACAAACACAAACCAACACACACACACCCACACACACACCCCACCCCCATGCACACACCACACACACACACGCACACACACACAACACACACACAACACCACATACACCCCACAAAACACACACATGCACACACACACCACACACACACACACACAACACTGCACACACACCCATGACAACCACACACATGACACACACACACATGCACACACACAGCACAACACACACATGTCACACACCACATGCACACACAACACACACACATGCACAGCACACGCACACACACAGCCACACATGCACCACACACATGCACACACACATGCACCCCACACACAATTTCCACACACACCACAACACAAAACACACACAACACACACACCCACCACACACACACACCACACACAACACAAAACACACACACACACACACAAACACATACCACAAAACACACACACCCACACACACACACACACACACACACACCACCACACAAACACAACAAACACACAGACACATCACACAACACACACACAAACACAACACAAAACACAAACACACTACACACACACAAAACACACACACACACACCCACCAAAACACACACACACACACACACACACACACACACAACAAAACCAACACACACAAACACACACAAAAAAGAAAACAGTAAGAAAAAGAAAGGATTTATAAGAAGTTAGAAAATTTAAAACAAAAAACACAAACAAAAACAACACGAAAAAAAAAAAATAAAAAAAAGTATAGATGTAATATGATGTACTACATTTGACAGACATAAACATATATATAAAATATGTATATGTATGTATATGTATATGTTTATGTATGTGTAATGTATGTATATGTATGTATATGTATATGTATGTATATGTTATGTACATGTATGTAACACAGACATAAACATATATATACATATGTTTTATGTATGTATATGTATATGTTTATGTATGTATTTGTATCTGTATATGTATATGTATGTATATGGGATTGTATGTATATGTATGTACATGTATTACACACACACACACACACCACACACACACACACACACCACACACCACACACACACACCTGTCACACACAACATGTAACCCACATGTCACACACACACACACACACACACATTACACACCACACATGTACACACACACCCTGTACCACACATGTACACACACATGTACACCACACCACACACACACACACATACACACCCCACACACACACACCACACAAAGTACATAGATGACTATGCATGTACCATAGACACAGACATAAACATATATATCATATGTATATGTATGTATTTGTATATGTATGTGTATGTATGTATATGTATGTATATGTATATGTAAAATGTATGTATATGTATATTTATATGTATATTTATATGTGTGTAATGGGATATGTATATATATGTGTATATGTATTATGTGTGTGTGTGTGTGTTGTGTGTGTGGGGTGTGTATGTGTATGTGTATGTTTTGTGTGGTGTGTGTGTGTGTGTGTGTGTGTGTGTGTGTGTGTGTGTGGTGTGTGTGTGGGGGTGGGGTGTGGTGTGTGTGGTGTGTGTGTGTATATGTATTTATGTATATATATGTATGTGTATGTATGTTGTGTAGTTGTATGTTTGTGTGTATGAATGTATGTATGTGAAAATGCATGTGATATGCACGGTATGCTCAAACATGAGCATACCGTTAATTGATTGTATTGATATAATGTATATGTATATAATGTTATGTATATAATGTATATGAAATATAATGTATATGTATATGTATAGGGTATATGTATTGTAATATGTATATTTATTGTATATGTATATGTATATGTATATTTTATTAATTATATATGTATCGAATGTAATAGGTGATTTGTGGCTTAGCTTTATTATATTTTTTCTCTTTTTCAGGTACCACTTGAGAAAGGCATTGAAAAGACTGTAGAATATTTCCGAAAAGAGCTGATGAGATAAAGACACTCTGAGCGAATTTGCACTATCCCCTAAGGGAAAAGCTTCGGTGTGATGAGCATCACGGGGGGAGGATTATACTGTCTGTAAGACAATTATATTCAGAGTTGATTGGGAGAGGAGTATGCTTTTTTAATTAGAAAAAGAAAATAGTTATGTTCAGGAATCATTTGTATAAACATTTAGCATTAGGTGCTGATGTAACACAAAAAGTTATAACCTGAAATGGGAAGAACTACAGCAAGTAAGCTTTGAAATTGTACTAGGTGTATTAGGTCATTTTCATATAGAAACATATAAAAAAGTAAATAAGAGTAGATGATCTTTGATATGTTATTTTTAAATCTTATTTTTAAAGTACTTAACCCTTATTGCTAAAATGGTTGAAGTCAATTATTGCATTATAACCTAGCCCGATTTCTTGGTATAGAATTAGTTTACTGTGATTTTTTTACTGGCACTATTGAGTATTCTTATGAAACTGTTACATTTGGGGAAACTTTACTAGAAGTTGATATCCTTTCTCTTGATGCTGTAATATACTTGCGTATGGAAAATTTGTAAACCAGATAATAGACTTGAAGGAGAAAGAGAACTATAGTCAGCAGTATATGCAGGTTATGTGAGACAAAAGTTAGGGACATTATATTAATTATTTCTTCTATTTGAATATGATTTTTGTTGTTATTATTATTATTATTTGTTGTTGTTGTTGTTGTTGTCGTTATTATTATTATTATTATTATTATTATTATTATTATTATTATTATTATTATTATTATTATTATTATTATTATTATTATTATTATTATTATTATTATTATTATTATTATTATTATTTTTTATAATAATAATAATAATAAATAATAATAAATATACCACACACCTACTTCAGGAACAACATTATAGCATTGTAGCTTTTGAATCTGTCAAATGAAATTGGAAATTATTCAAATGGATCAATACTCCTGCCTGGGGCAGGTGACACTGTGACTTATGGCTGTTGTAGAGAGTTAAGCTTATTGTGATGTTTTCCTTTTAAAGATAAACCCTATTTTTGTATTATTTTATTTCAGAATCTTTTTGTGAATATAAATAATGTTCTTGATTTCTTTACAGTGGACATTAAGGATTTATATAGCAACACTTACTCCCCTCCTCCATTCCCTTTATCTTATTATAGGAATGTTTTCATACAAAATTTTAATTAGAATAGACTCTTGATAGAGGACACTGTTTTTTACTTTGATTTTTTGTTAGTTTGTTCTGCAACTGTATATACACAAATTGTACAAAATATCACATAAAATTTGGCACTGATATAATATGCACTCCCTTAGATGTGTTCTGCTTTGCTTAATCTTATCCAAATTTAGCATATTTTATTCTGTTTTCTGGGCCTCTGACACTTACATATTTTCTATTGATTTCATCCAGCAGTCATTGCTAGTACTATGATCTATGACAAATTGGTTTAGATACCTGGGTGGCAGAATTTGTCCAAGGACAAGTAAGCACAGCATTGTGACATCCTTTCGTTCTCCTCATTTTCTTTTGTCTTTTAGACTTTTCATGCTCGAAATGTGTGTAAAAGAAAATAATTTCACATTGTGGTTGGTTCAGTGTGTGATATATGAGTATCATATATGATACAGCTTTTGCTGTATAATTGATTTTATTGCTCATATTAATTTTGTTGTCATTTCTTTTAATATCTTAATCTTTTTTGAAGATTAGAGAGGAAGAGAACATTCCTTCGTATACACAACCCAATTTTACAGTGAATCATCCATGATATTGGAATTTGACTTATGTAGTTTATATATGGTTAAGCCATGTGCTAGTAAGTGATTATACTAGCAGGTAAGGATAAGGGTAGGAGGTAGCAGAATGGGGATTACACTGCCTTGCCTTACCTGGCCTGACCTCTCAATGATCTGATAAAATATTATGTTGGGCTAACTGTTGTGGAAAAGGGGCCCTTTTGAGTACATAGTATAGAACTTCCCAAACACAGTTTTGTATGATACTTGGTTTTTTTTCTTTTTTGGACAAGTTGATTAAAAATAAAATTTCTGTCCCGATCTCTATACCATCTGTGTTTTTTTAGAAAATTTTAAAAGAAAAAATTTTTGTGAAAACTATTCAATCTTGGGGTTGGGGATGAGGCTCCTATCATAAATTTTTTAAATAATATTATATTATTATATATATTATTATAAATAAATATTAATATATATATTTTATTTTATTTATTTATTAATATAATATAATCATCATATAACATACAATTTCTATTTTATATCATATATACATATATACATTATACTATACATATACATATACATTACATAACATTACATATACTATACATTAAATACATATATTTAAAATATAAAAATATATAATATATATATATATAATATATATAATATATCTATATATATATATTTATAATATTTTTTAAAAAAAAATTTAATATATACAAAACCCTATATATATATATATAATTATATATTATATATATATATATTTTTAAAATTTTATAATTAATTTAAATATATATATTAATATATAATATATAATATATAATTATATATATATTTTTTATATATATTCTAAATTATTTTCTTCTATTATATATATCTATATATATTATTTTTATATATGTATTTGTATAATATATTATTTTATATATATATATATATATATATATATTATGTATATATATATGTATTTGTTATTTATATATATTATGATTCTATATATATCTAAATATTATAATATATTATATCTTCTTATGTTTTAAAATCTATGTATTTGTTTCTTGTTATTTGTATATATGTGTTATATATATGTTTTCCCTATATATATCTATATAATACCCTTTCTCTAATCTTATCATCTATATTATATCTATGTATATATTCTCTATTATTATATTCTCTATCTATTATATCTATCTATATTATATATATTTTATATCCTTTTATATTATCATATATATAATGTATATATGTAATATTGTAAAATATTAAATATCTATTATACACCCAAGTTTTTCTCAATACTTTTACCTTCTCATTACATGACCAATAACTTTAATTACATCTTGAACAAGAGGAAATTAAAGTTTATTGGTCATGTAATGAGAAGTAAAGTATTGAGAAAACTTGCTGACAGGGATGGTGATAGGAACAGAGGAAGAGGCAAACCAAAAACAAGACTGAGCGCAATATCAAAGATATTTGCGGGCTGTCGATGGTAAAAA
>NC_051392.1:30606625-30609125 GCF_015228065.2 Penaeus monodon | reverse complement strand
TTCAAAATACAGGCTTCTGAAAAAAAAAAAAAAATATGAAAAAATTTTATTTTTCAGAATAATGACTCACCTATAGGATTGACATGACCCCAGTAATTCTCTGTCTGAGGATGCACTTCCGGGTCTCCATACACTTCTGAGGTGCTGGCAATCAACACCCTCGCACCAACACGTTTTGCAAGGCCTGTAAAGTCAAACACAGTTGAGTTCCTAGTTTAATTTGATACTTTAAAACTTAAAACTTAATATTTACACTCTTCTAATTATATATATATATATATATATATATATATATATATATATATATATATATATATATATAATATATATATATATATATATATATATATTATACGTAATATATATATATATATATATATACATAATATATATATATCATAATATATATATATATATATATATATATATATAATATATATATATTTTATATATATATATATATATAATATATAATATACAATATATACATATACATAATATTTTATATACATAATATTATATATATACTATAATATATATATATATATATATTATTATATATATGTGTGTGTGTGTGTGTGTGTGTGTGTGTGTGTGTGTGTGTGTGTGTGGGGTGTGTGTGTGTGTGTGTGTGTGTGTGTGTGTGTGTTGTATGTATGTATGTATGTATGTATGTATGTATGTATGTATGTAGATGTATGTATATTATATATATATATATATATATATATACTATTATATATATATACCCATAATATATACATATATATATATACATATATTATATACATACTATATAAAATATATACATAAAATTAATATATATATATAAATATATATATTATATATATATAATATATATATAATCATATATTATTTTATATTTATATACATATATATATATTATATATATAATATATATATATACATATATATAACTTTATACGATATATTATTTCTATATTTAAAATCTTCCAAGGACATAGGCCCTTATCAATCCATTACTAGATTGGTTATATTTTTTTATTTTTTTCTTTTATTTTTAATCACCATTCATTTACGCACGGACATACCACTTCTACATATCATACGCTAGACTTCAAGGCATATGCATTCTATTGATAGCAATCAAGGTTTTACTTGCCACATGCGGTGACTCACCTCGAAATCCTAGACTTCAAGTGACATATGTATTATCTATAATATATCAATACATATTACATATGATAATAAGACATATTAACATATACACAATTACATATACTACATATATATACATATATATATACATATATATACATATAGATACTATATATATATACAATATATATATACATATATATTATTAATTATTAATATATAACATATATATATACATTATATACTAATATAATATACATTCATATACATATAATAATCTATTATATAAATCTATACATATATATACTTTATACCCTATATATACATATATATCTATACTTTTTTCTTTTATATGTACTATATATCTTTTTCTTTCATTCTTTCTTTCTCTCTCGTTTTTTATTTTTTTTTCTTTCTTTCTTTTTTCTTTCTTCTTTTTTGCTTTCTCTTCTTCTTTCTTTCTTTCTTTCTTCTTTTCTTTATTGTTTTCTTTTGTCTTTTTTTTTTTTTTCCGTAGGTTCGTCTGAGCCGCCGTGGTCACAGCATGATACTTAAATTTGTATTTTCATGTTGTGATGCTCTTGGAGTGAGTACATGGTAGGGTCCCAGTTCCTTTCCCGGAGAGAGTGCCGGTGTTACCTTTTAGGTATTCATTCTCTCTATTTTTCCGGGCTTGGGACAGCACTGACTTGGGTTGGCTTGGCCACCCAGTGGCTAAGTAGGCAGTCGAGGTGAAGTTCCTTGCCCAAGGGAACAACGCGCTGGCCGGTGACTCAAACCCTCGAACTCAGATTGCCGTCGTGCCAGTCTTGAGTCCGATGCTCTAACCACTCGGCCAATATCCGACTAATCAGATATCAAAACAAATACATTTCTCAGTCCTGATGGAGCTCTGCAGCCTTGCCTTCTGCAGCCTCGCCTTCTGCAGCCTCCCTTCTGCAGCCTCGCCTTCTGCAGCCTCCCCTTCTGCAGCCTCGCCTTCTGCAGCCTCGTCTTCCCGCAGCCTCACCTTCTGCAGCATCCTCGGTGGCGACGTGTTCATCCTCATCGGATTGCTGGTCCTTCTCCTTACTTTCCTCACTCTTGCTTTCCTCGGCCATTGCCATGTCTCTCCTGCGTTGCCATACTGCCCAATTTTCTTTGCCATGAACTCATATTCAAATGTGCCCCTCCGGGTTAAACTGCATCTGGGTTCCATAAAAGAATTTTACTCCAATATAGGAGCCTGAACTCCACTCCGGGGTCTCTTCGGGTTCCACTGTGTACCTGCAGTGAATCATCTCCTGACCATTCCCCTTAATGCAGTTTTTTGGCTACATATTTAACGGAGGCTGTATACCCAACCCCTAAGATTTTCATA
>NC_051392.1:30601984-30604025 GCF_015228065.2 Penaeus monodon | reverse complement strand
AAATTTTTTTAATAAAAAATTTTTAATATATTTTTTTTTTTTTTTTTTTTTGTGGTGTGTGTGTGGTGTGTGGGGTGTGTGTGTGTGTGTGTTGTGTTTTGGGGGGGGGGTTGGAGAGAGAGAGGAGAGAGAGAGAGAGAGAGAGAGAGAGAGAGGAGGAGGGGGGGGGGGGGGAGGGGGGGTAGGGGGACCGCCCAAACAGAGAGAGGGAGGTAGAAAAGAGAGGAGGACAGACAAATCTTGAAAAAAAAAATATCCTCTAATTTCCGAATATTAAAAAAAATATTAATCAGCATATTTTACATCAACCAAATATTTTTTTTTTCTTTAAGATATAGGAAAAAAACTCGAAAGGTTTGGTTTTTTTTTCCCAAGGGCAAATTTTCCGTCGGGTAGAACTGTGTAAAAAAGCCCCAGCGAGAGTGGGATCGCACAAAACCTGGCAATACTCGTGCCAGCCCCCCTTATCAGTACATTTTGTCAGTTTGGGGGAACACTGGGAAAATTTTGCAAAGTTGGGGGAGAGTGTTCAAATGCCTAAAACAAAGTATTTGGACACACGGGAAAAGCTTCCATTGGGGAATATTTTTAGATACAAGAATGAGTTAGTCAACGTAACTTTTAAATTTGCAGAGATCGAAGACAACAGCTCGCCAATGCCCTGACGAGGATCAGCAAAACATTGCAAAAAAGAAAGAAAACAAGAAAAAGAAAACAAGAAAAACCCGGTCGAGGCCCCCGGAGGAGAGGGGACGGCGGACGAGGCGCTGTGGAGGGCGACGACGTGCCCTGCTTCAGGGCTTTCGTGGCAGGGGCCCAGGGGCACAGCCTACGATCGGTGAAACAAGTACAGCATCGATGGAACCCCCCAAGTCAAAAACATAGCCCTTTCCAAAAAGCATGATGGCTGGATTTTTCCCCCTTTACCCCAAAAATTTGAGGTCATGTTTTTAAAAAGGAAAGCTGATTCCAAATGGTTCAAAAGTGATCGAGATTTGCCCCAAATCAAGGAAACTCAAAACAAATTTAAAACAAGAGTTGGTTGGAAGTAAAAAGTGGCTACAATTGTTAACCCCCAATGATGACATAGGGAAAATTTAAAAAGGTGATGGAATTTTACATTAAGAATATAATTTATGTAATCATATATATATATAATATATATATATATTATATATATAATATAATTAAAATATATAATATACACTGACATATTAAATATATATCATAGACACCCCAACACCACACAACCCAAAAAACATATATTAATTTTAATATATAATATATATATATATATATATAATATATATTATATATATATATATTTATATATTTTTTATATCCCCAGAAAAATTTTATCTATATTTAAAATATATATAAATATATATAATATATAATATATATATATTATATATATATAATATTTAGGGTTTTTGGGGTTTTTTTTTTGGGGTTTTTTTTTTGGTTTTTTTTTTTATATAATAATTATTTTTATATATATATTATATAATAATATAATATATATATATAATATATTTTATATATATATTTTTTATATATAAATATTTAATATATAAATATAAAAATATATATATATATATATATATATATATATATATATATATATATATAAAATATATATATATAAAATATTGTGTGTGTGTGTGGTGTGTGTGGTCTATGTATTAATGTTACTAGTCAGTGTATTAATATAAAATATTTTTATATATATAATATATATAATATAATATATTAATATTATGATTCTAAAATTATATTCTTTATGTCAAATTTTTCCATCCCCTTTATTAATCTTCCTATGTCTCTTTGGGGGTGTAAAAATTTGTACCCACTGTTTATTTCCCCCAAAACTATTTGATTTAAATTTTGTTTTGAGTTCCTTGACTGTGTCAAATCTCGATCACTTTTGAACCTTTTGAGAATACAGCTTTCCTTGTTTGAAAACATGACCTAAAATTTTTATTGGGGTAAAAGGGAATCCGCCACATGCTTTTTGGAAAGGTTACTGTCTTGATAGGGG
>NC_051392.1:30586984-30596984 GCF_015228065.2 Penaeus monodon | reverse complement strand
TATATATATATATATATATATATATATATATACACACAATGGCATGTTAACAGGTGGGATACATACGTGAGGGTTGTTATATGCAGCTGCATATCACATGACGTATACAGAGGGAAACATTTGTTTCAATAATGTGTTGTAAGTTGAAATAAAACAGAAAATGTATATATTCTTTATAATTATTATCACTGACCAAAACCTCATACGCTGTGCGTATCATATATTCATGCAAAAAGAAGCTATCTGCAAAAAAAAAAAAGTTGTATGAAAATGTCTAGAGAATATTGGGAACAAATAATATTTATTATTAATGTTGCTATTAAAATAATGACAATATTCACTATTACTGCTATTGCTATTATCATTTTGATTACCATTGCTTTTAAAATTATTGTCGTTATTATCATCACTATACTTACTATCATTATAGTTATTACTTGTTTTGTGTCTTAACATTTAAAAGTATTTTCAATATATCCATTACTATTACAACGCTTTTCACTATGATAAATATTTAGATCATCATCTTCGTCTCAGCATTGAAGTTATAGATAAGTTTGAAATGAGGCCTTCTGTTATACAGTCTTTTCTTCACTGAAGTCTTTTAGACATGCGCCTCTGCGGTAATTCTTTCAAAACGCCAATAAAGGAAATGAAGGAGGAGCATAATCATCACAGCTGAAGGGTTATTCTTACGTGTTCTTGTGTGGACAAAGAAGGGTGCAGTCATTACAATGGTTGCATCTGTTCTTACCAAATGTTAGAACATATGTGCTCTACCTGATGTGCAGTTCTGCTTTGGTGTTGTTGCCAATTCCTCTTTTGTAGGAAACTGTAGACTGACATAAAATCATTATGTGGCTTATCCTCTTGTTTTACATAAGTTTATATAAATCAATAAAAGTTTATTCCTAAAAAGATTTTAAAAAGATAACACAAAAATTATATCAAGTAAAACAATATTCTGTACGTGTATTTACCACATATGTGTATAAAGCTTCTCAGGTGTGTCTTGTGCGAATTCATACTTACTGAAAGTCCATATATACGTTCGCTGTCAGGTAGTGCGGAACTAAGAACAGAAGATAAAGTCCAAAGAACCAGTCACTATTAGGTAAGAAAAACTAGATGGCATCTTGAAACCGAAATGTGAAATAAGTTGACGAACAATAGTTATAGGTAACAAAGGTAGTAGCCTGTTTTCATCATCTACCAGTTTTCAGTGTGTGCATTGGATGTCTCTCCGAACATATATTCTTGTGAATCTCCCCCTCTCTCTGTCTCAATCTCTCTCTCTCTCTCCCTCTCTTTCTCTCTCTCTCTCTCTCTCTCTCTCTCTCTCTCTCTCTCTCTCTCTCTCTCTCTCTCTCTCTCTCTCTCTCTCTCTCTCTCTCTCCTCCTCTCTCTCTCTCTCTCTCTCTCTCTCTCATACACACATACACATACACATACACATACACACACACACACACACACACACACACACACACACACACACACACACACACACACAACACCACACACAACACAACACACACTAACACACACACACACTAACACACACACACACACACACACACACACACACACACACACACACACACACACACACACACACACACACAACACACACACACACACACACACAGTGTGTGTGTGTGTGCGTGAACTTGTATATAGACTTCTATCATTGCAAAATATGAATTTCGGGGTGTTTTGGAGGTTTGCCTTCTCAGAGTACTTTCTACTGATATAGTCTACATACACAGCTCTTACAATTGGAGCCACTATGGCCTCATTAGTTAATGCATCACTGAGGAGCATAATTCTACAGTTATTATCTGAACATACAAGAATTAGCCCCAAAAATGCCATTATCAAGAAAAGTAAAGTTGATTGTGAGGGAAATCTATGTATTTGAGTATTGCAATCAACAAAGTCACATCTGTAGTGCACTGTCTCCAACAATTCTTTGGCCTGTCACTAGCATCTAGTTTTCGTTATTCTGTGAAAAATCATTATTTATCCGATTTTGTTTTCTTAATAATTTGTGTGCTTTTGTTTGACATGGGGCTGTAAATCTGACGTCAGCTTATTTCATGCGAGTATTCAGACAGTTCATTTTCATTTTCATTCATCATACGTTTTGCATTGGTTACTGGTTTCGGGAGATAAAGATCAACTAACCACTACCCCTGTACTATCTTATCGTTTTATTAGTGTCTATGAAAATATTAGAAAATGAAGAAATAATACCAGAGAAAACTTAAACTGTCGTCTCTTAGTTCAGTTAAATGGTGTGAGGAAATATTTCACTTTATAACTGAAAAATTTTGATACCCAGTATCTGATAACATATACTAAAGACCCCCGTTCTCTCTCTCCTTCCACTCCCATCCATCTCTCGACCTGCACCACTCCATTTACCTCTCCTTCCCCCTACACCGTTACTCCGACCCCTGTCCCTCTGACTTACTTCTAAGCCTTATTTGTTTCTGTCTCTATGGGGTCGGGTGATTACAGAATGTTAGGAAATATTTTAAATTTATCCTTCGAAATGCAGCTTCTTGCTCATCTCGTTATGAGTCAAGCAAAAGAAAGCAATGAAAAGCAGGCCAAACTATTTAAACTATTTAGCGTCATTTTCTCTCTATTTGTCTTACTTTATATATGTTAGTGAGATATCAAGGACTATTCCATATTACATATCTGATATCTGTATTATCTATATTTATTGTTCTGCCTCACTGAAATATAATCAATAGATGGCAATGAAAAATATGTTAGCCTTCCGAGTCAGCCCGAGTGGCCTGCATTTTTGTCTGGTAAAGAAAGTGACAGCCTGCTTCCCGCAAGCCCTTCCCTGTTCGTGTCCACTAACAGCCAATCTATCCAGATCTGAGTGAACAAAGTAGGCCATTCTTGGCAGGTACGTATATATACTTTTAGGGAGAAACTTTTTCTTGCCAAAACCTCTTTATTTTGAACTTATTTACTCAAATTTCCTACAGATTAATAGCAACTTGTCACAGTACGTGCCCACATTGTAAGAATCAATTAACATTAGTATTATTTTTAATATCATGATTTTCGTTGATGCCATCCGTGGTTTCAAAACGAACTAGTTATATACTAACCTATAAGCTCAAGTTTCTATGACAAGACTGAAAAGAAAATATACAAAAGAGAATACCTAACTATTCACTCTTGGGGAACACTGCATTAATCGTGATGTAAGAACAACAACAATGGTTTCGATTTTTACATAATTTCATACATTTGGCAAGGGTGTGGAGAAATACATATCGGATTTTCTGTGTAATCCTCTCATTATGTGCATTCTATTGCATGCGGTAATTAGTTAATTGACGCCCGAGAAATAACGACTAAATATATATATATATATATATATATATATATATATATATATATATATATATATATATTATATATATATATATATATATATATATACAAGTTTGAAAGGAGTAACATCAACTCTCTATAATTTTTAGTCGTAATTGACATAGAAACACCAAGTACTGCCCCCCCACCCAAAAAAAAAAAAAAAAAAAAAATCAGCACAGTTGCTGTTCAAGTCTATTCAGGCTTTGTTATAATTACTTCGTTTGTTACTCGTGCTAAGTTTGAAGCAAGAACAAAAAAAAGAAAAAAAAAGAAATGAGGGTGCAGGCAAGATCTTCCCAGTCATTGCTGTTTCTCGTTTCACAACCGTATTTTGGGCCTCTAATCACACTGTTGGCATTTTACCGTGATTCCGAGCAGTTGTCGGAAATGACATACCAATAATCTTTCTAGCTTAATACAGTAGCAAATTTTCCTTCACAGTTTCCTGAGAGAGGGGTGTCTTTCTTACTCGAATCTACGGTCTCTATCGACTTTGCAGAAGGCTAATTCCTTCGCTTGAAAGGCAGTGTAGATGAAGTTAGACTTTAGCGAAATCATTAGTAATTATAAAAAAACAGCAAAGGGATTTCTTATCAGTTGCTTATGTTGCTCAAATCAATTTATTAATGATATCATAAGTGAATACTGATTTGAGGCTTTGTCTCGACGCCCCTGTTCACAGTCATCATTTCACTGCCACAGGTGAGACACAAGCCAAGACTGCGGATGATGACAGCTGTAACTTATTTATGAACCATTGCAACGTCTGCACTTCAACTGATTTTGCGAATATATTACTTGCATTACAATTTTGTATAAATTATTACTCCATGATGTACAGGTAATCACTGATTACTAACTCCAATGACTGCTGAAATCATGGCTCTAGCATCTCATTCGTATAAGTTGCGGTAATAGTGGTAACCCTGGCCACAAGTTCATTGCATGCCTAATCATCGATGTGACCTGACTACTAGTATATATGTAATCACCCTTAATGTGTATATCCTGAACAAGCACTGACCATTAACAACGGTATTTTAGTCCACATTGCGGAAGCAAATCCACCAATAAAAGACCGGGTTACAACCGACAAATCTTTTTCATTTGTTTTCCAATTGGATCTACATATGAGGTAGGTCCAATTTACAAAGTAGTTAAGTAGGAGATATTGTATTGCTGCTCTTCAGACAAGAGGAATTTTGTAATTATCATTCTATTTCAGCTCTCTGATTGTACATTAGTATCAACATAATTTCCTCCTGCATTTTTCCATTTTCCTCTCGAGTTTTGTCATTTGCTATTTTTCATTTGAATTTTGTGGTTCCCTGAATGTATCAATGTATCTTTTTCTTCCTCCACTTTTGACAAATCGACCTAATTGTTTTTTTGGCACTCAGGAGCAAATAAACTCATCCCTCTCCTTCCTTCCATCCGAAACGCTACACAAAATATCAATCCCAACAAAGTGATGACATGCCGCGCCGCGACTGTGTGAGAGAGTGAACCTGAAGGATCTCGCACCTTGGGCCCAGACTTAAAATGGTCTAAATGCGTTTTTTCAATAATCGAGAAAACGACTAAGAACTCTTGATATTCACGAATGCGATTTTTTTTTACATAAAATATGCAGGCTTGGATATTGTTCATATGCACATGTACGACTGCTTACACGCGCTGTACTTTAGAAGTTATTCTTCTCCTACGTTCTATCAAAAAATTCAAATGCAAAGTTATGGACCATAACATATAATATGAAACATTTCCCATCAAGGTTTCTTGGCTAATATTTTGTGGTACGAAGATTCAAGTCTTGTGTACATCCCTCTGACCTCATTTCCGAACCAGCCTGTCCTTCTCTTTGCTTGAACATAGCCTCAGAAGCCTCTGAATCTTTAACGCTCAGAGAAGCGAGCTCCAACTTGCGTTTGTGCGGTGAACCCCTGCCAGTGATCATTATGAGTATGCCTTTGCGCGTGTTCATCGCGCTTATCTCACCGCTTTGTACAGATATAGGACTGGCCCTTGACTCGAGTCACGACAGGGTGGTCCTCATCGTAGCTCCATCATTTACTTAGAGAGGGCAAGAAGAGTTTCCCTTCCTAGATAATAATGAACTGCCATTGTCGGCTGGCGGTTTTGTAGTGTCTACCTTTTAGCCATGTAGAGAGGCCTTTTTAAAATTAGTAACTGTCTGGATCATCTAAACTTTAATGAAAGAAAATGTCTTTGTCTGATGTATATGTGTTTGTTTGTTTTTTGTTATTTACCCCCTCTCTCCCTCTCTATATCTATCTATCTCTATCCCGTTTCTCTCCTCTCTCTCTCCCCTTTTTCTCTCCCCTCTCTCTCTCTCCTTTTTCTCTCATCCCTGTCCTTCCTTCCCCTTCCCTTCCTCCATCCAACCATCCTTCCTTCCTTCCTTCCTTCCTTCCTTCCTTCCTTCCTTCCCTCCTTCCCTCCTTCCTTCCTTCCTTCCTTCCTTCCTTCCTTCCTTCCCTCCTTCCTCCTTCCTTCCTTCCTTCCTTCCTTCCTTCCTTCCCTCCTTCCAACCATCCTTCCTTCCTTCCTTCCTTCCTTCCTCTCCCTTCCTCTTCCCTCTCCTTCCTCCTTCTCCTTCCTTCCTTCCCTCCTTCCTCCTCCTTCCTCCTTCCTCCTTCTTCCTTCCTTCCTCCTTCCTTCCTTCCTCCTCCCTTCCTTCTTCCTCCTCCTTCCTTCCTTCCTTCCTTCCTTCCTCTTCTTTCCATCCATCCATCCACCATCTTCTCCTTCCTTCCTTTCCTTCCTTCCTTCCTTCCTTCCTTCTTTCCATCCATCCATCCCATCCCAACCATCCTTCCTTCCTTCCTTCCTTCCTTCCCCTTCCTTCCTTCCTTCCTTCTTTCCATCCATCCATCCAACCATCCTTCCTTCCTTCCTTCCTTCCTTCCTTCCCTCCTTCCTTCCTTCCATCCATCCATCCAACCCACCCACCAACCAACCATCCATCCATCCACCCCCTCTATCTCTCTCTCTCTCTCTCTCTCTCTCTCTCTCTCTCTCTCTCTCTCTCTCTCTCTCTTTGTCTCTCTTTCCTCCCTTTCCCTCTCTCTTCCTCTATATATCTCTCTCTTTCTTTCTCTTTGTATCCTCCATTTCTCCCACTCCTCCCTCTCTCTCTCACTCCCCCCCACTCTCTCTCTCTCTCTTTCTGATAAACATAAGGTAATATAAACTGGACTCGATACGATAACCTTCGTTCTGACTTCGTTCCCTTCGTGCAGGACTCAGGTATCTTGGTTCTCCTTCGAAGGACGCCACCGTCGGTAACAGCCCAAGGGGACACGCGGCGTCAAGGCTTTCTCTCTCCCCATCCTCTCTCTCTCTCTCTCTCTCTCTCTCTCTCTCTCTCTCTCTCTCTCTCTCTCTCTCTCTCTCTCTCTCTCTCTCTCTCTCTCTCTCCATCTATCTCTATCTATCTATCTCTATCTATCTATCTCTATCTATCTATCTATCTTTCGGCCTCTTTCTCTGTCTCTGCCTCACTCTCATTTGTATGCAAATATCCATGCAACATGCGAATATCCATGCTTGCAAATATAGGCCATCTTTAACCCAGACATGTGTCCACCACAAGTATTACTGATACCATCCAAATCAGCTAACTTAATCTTTTACAACCACGCCCCATCTAGGAACTGGGTTTCCCTTCTCCCCTATATCTTTAGATAAAATTTCCTCCCAGGTTTTAAAGTGAAATAAAAAAATCGGTTTAGTCAGTTTTACTTAACATGAGACACTGAAGAAATGCAAAAGAAAACCAGTAATTACTATCAACAAGCGCATGCATACATCAGTGTTTTGAGGGGTAGGGAGGGGTTAAATAAATATGGAAAATAGAAGGCCAAAAGTAAACCGTAATAAAGTGGTTACTAAATCCGATTCTTTTTATTTTTCCATAAACTCTCTGTTAAGAAGATAGCATATGTAAATTCCTACTTTCGCCTGGGCCTTGCGCCCCCCAAGGGAATACCCCTCTTAAAAACCACTGATCTAAATCAGCAATGAAGACATGACAAAACTTTACCTAAAATAACCATAAGGTATCAACTTTTTTACAACTTTTTTATATATATATATATGCATATGCATATGCATATATATATATATATATATATATATATATATATATATATATTATATATATATATATATATATGCATATATATATATATATATATATATATATATATATATATATATATATATATATATATATACATATATATATGTATATATATATATATATATATATATATATATATGGTATAACAAAGCTATTTCCTCTTCACTTTAAAGCGGCCTCCCTATTTCTCGTACGTCTGTCGATCAGGGTTGCCAGATTTACTGTATGAAAGTGAACTGATACTCTTTGCTACATAAAGTACATAGAATTAAAACAGCCTTAATCTTGAGACTATTAATCGAGGACCAGACTGGCCAGACTTTTCTGCCTACGCAGCCCGACCCACAAAAAGTATTAATTCCTTTTTATGTTTCTTTTCCAGCATTTTCTGTTGAGTCGTAATACTTAAAAAAATAAAATATTTCTCATTTTCGTAAATGCTTCCCATTAGGATTTTAAAACGAAGATATCAGTCAAGATACCTTTCAATGAACGTCTTTATGTAAGCGTCTTACGTGATGGTCACTGCATACTAATGAAGTGACTGCACATCATATGAAAATGTATCGAAATGGTTTTTAGTCTATATGTTTACAAGCTGACAATACGTGACGGTTATATTAAATGCGCAAAACTTACCGAGTGTTTTTGCAGGAGCTTCAGGAAACCATTTTCAAATGTGTTCAGTTACGCTCCGAGAATTTTGTGTGTACTCCTTACTTGCTTGTCTTGCAGATGGTGCGTTTGTCATTACTGTAATATTACAGTAACATGTGTGGAGTAATATATATGTGTTTGTGTATACATATATATTTGTATATGTATACATACATACATACATACATACATACATATATATATATATATATATATATATATATATATATATATATATATATATGTATGTATGTATATATGTATGTATGTATGACATATATATATATATATATATATATATATAATACATATAATATATATATATATATATATTATTTATATTCATATATATATATATATATATATATATATATATATATATATATTATATATATATATTATATATATATATATATGTATATATATATATATGTATATATATATATATGTATATATATATATATATATATATATATATATGTTTATATATGTGTGTATATATATGCACACACACACACACACACACACACACACACACACACACACACACACACACACACACACACACACACACACACACACACACACACACACGCACACACACACACACGCACACGCACACACGCACGCACACACACACACACACACACACACACACACACACACACACACACACACACATGTATCATCATTATCATCTGCCTGAATCAATCCGCTGCAGGACGTTGGCCTCTCCCAATGTTTTCTAACTTTGCCTGTCTTACGTTTTTGTGTTCAGTCTTGGCCCCCAAATTTTGTCATTTCGTCATGCCATCTTGTATTTGGTCTGGCCCTTGGCCTCTTTATGTTATCTATAGCAGTCTGCTACTTTCTTTGTCAATCTGTCGTCCTGTCTCCGACATATATGACCTGCCCATTGCCATTTTTTCTTTTTGATGCTCACAAGTATATCTTCCACTTGTGTCAGTTCCTTGATCCACGTCAGCTTCATCCGGTATCTTAGGCTAATTCCCTCGCTGAGCACTTATTAGTTTCCCCTCCAGTAATTTGGTTGTAATCCATGTTTCTGATCCACAGGTCATAAATGGGAGGACGCATTGGTTAAAGACTTCTGCTCGAATTGAACTTAACTGTTGAACATGATCTTAGTTTTTTTCATGTTCATCCTAAGTCCAACTTTCAGACATTCTCTATTCAGATCGTGTATTAGTTGCTGCATTTCATTTGGAAATTCACTGAAGAGAACACTATCATCTGCAAATTTTAGATTGTTTAGGTATTCGTCTCCTATTTTAATACCCTTTCCGTTCCATTCTAGCTTCTTGAACATTTCCTCAAGAAAGCTGTAAACAGTTTTGGTGAGATGGTATCGCCCTGTGTAACACCTTCTTTGATTGGTATTTTATCGGTTCCCGTGTGGAGCTTGATGGTTGCTGTGTCATCTTCGTATATATACATCTTCCAATATTTCACAATGTACCTCCTCTACTCCCTGTCTTCGGATAGCTTCTAGTACTGCTGTATTTGTACAGAGTCAAATGCCTTTTCGTAATCGATGAATGCCATACACAGGTGTTTTCTGTATTCATCTATTTTTTCTCTTATTTGGGTGAGCGCGTGGATGTGGTCTGTTGTTGAGAATCCACTGCGGGAGCCTGCCTGTTCTCTAGGCTGGTTAGAATCCAGACTGTAAGAGATGCGAGTTGTGATGACTTTTGTGAACAGTCTGTAAGTAACTGAAAGGAGGCTTATGGCTGCGGTTTTCGGATG
>NC_051392.1:30579484-30584484 GCF_015228065.2 Penaeus monodon | reverse complement strand
GTCTGGTAATCCTGCAATTAAGCACTAGAATATTTCAGGAAATTGCAGATACGGACGCTGCCGATAATGCCGATACATCTAAAGATTTTTTTGTTATCACATAAAACTAGCAATATCACACATTTCTATTTTTGTTGATCCATTATATATGTTCAACACATTCATTAATTCATTTATGTTTATATGATTTCTACAACGTACCACATTACATATCAACACATAAGCAAAGTCTAACTCCCTTGGTTCCCCCAGTCTTTGCAATAAATTGTTTTAATCATATGGATAGTTACCCCAACATTAGAAAGTAATAAATATATCTCAATGAGCGGATAGCAAAACGTAATGATCGTGACAAACCTATCTTCCTTGGATAATTTAAGATTTAATTAGGGGTTTTCAGAGTTGCTGACATCGATCCCCAAGATCGATGTTTTGCCGAAGGTTCGAAGAGGAGTCGCTGACATCGATCCCCAAGATCGATGTTTTGCCGAAGGTTCGAAGAGGAGTCAACACATGGCTGGGGTTCAAAAGCTCTGCAATGGTTAGACTTGAAAATAGCTGGAGTTACAAAGGAGCGATAACTGACTGGGGCGAAAATAGCTGGAGTTACAAGAGGGCGATAAATGACTGGGGTGAGAACTCAATTGGAGTTTCATTCAGATATTTGAAGTCCCTGTGGACCTGTAGACTACAGTATAGGCCAACGCCTACCTTGGCGTTTTTAAATGCCTATTTACAGGATGGGCGTGTGTGTTTGAGACTGAGAGCTTGAGGCCAACTTTAATGTAAAAAAAATAATAATCAAATATGTTTTTTTTTTTAATGCAATGTATATTATATGATAAATTTATAATTCATTTTAAGAAATTATGCTTGGGAATCGATGGCAAGTCTGAGCCCCGTGTCTAATGCAAAAGAATAACTGAACACCCTTCGAGTGCTGGCGACTCAGCCTCATTTCAGTAAAACGCAGGTTTTGTCGTTCTGTAACGTAATTTGGTGTATTTAAGATAAATAATTATTCGTACGCAAACTATCAAATTTCATACTGAATTATACCAAAAATAAAGTGCAGGATCTGCTTATTTTACTTTTCACCAAATATCTCAAGCCAACTACACTTTTCCTGTTATTTTTTTCTCGTAAATCTTCTTTTACATCATCTCTTAGTTCGAGACAGATTTTGTCCTACCTGGCGCTTGACCATACACTTCCACTTTTTTTTTCTATGTATGCATCTTCGCTTCATATTTTCTCTAGTTAATTCCTTCGATGTCACCATAACAGTCGTTGTCCCGCTACTCTTTCATTTCTCATTCTATTCCTTCGAAGTCAAAATACTGACCTCTCACCCCCCTCGCTTATCACGGCCATTACAATGGTGAAAAAGAAAGGGCTCAGTGTGGATCCCTGAAGTAATACTGTTCTAAATGGGGGACACCTTTTTACACTACTTCAATTTTAACCTTAGTCCTTGCTCCTGCGTACACACTTACTGATAGTCTAACATACTTTTCTTTACTACCCTTTTTCTCGAATACCTTAGCATGCTGTCGTATGCTCTCTCTCTAGATCTATGAAGACCACATGCACTCCCCGCCTCTCCTCTTCTCTGCATATTATCAAATCGTTCTTCTTTAGTGTATGTTTCCAAAAACTGTGTGGCTTCTATTTTTTTATTGTGGAATAGTAAACTGATGGTGTGGGAGAGGGATAGGATGGCGACGGGATGACAGATGGATGGCCGGGTACTGGTGTTTTAGAGGAATGGCAGGAGTTGGGCAGAGTGAGGACGGTAGGCAGAGGAATGGGAAAGTGTAGTGAAAGTGGCGGTGTATTAGAGGAATGATTGAATGATGACAATTTTTTCTCCTAGTGTTATAATGTCTTGGGTAAACATTGTATATACAAAGCATCAAAATTATTTTATGCTTAGTAATATATTATATCGATTACACTTAAATGAATGCGCTCACCCTTATCGTTGTGTAGCCTACCATTCTTGATTCGTTTTCTTAGTAGCAATGTGTTATACTTCAAAAAAGTGGAGGCATCAGGTAACCCTATTTCACCGAGGTCAGAGAAGGACAGTTATGGACTCGACAATTCTGCCGTTAGCTGGAGTCTTGGGGCTGGCCTCAGCTAGTCTGATCTCTACGTGATGGGTTCGTCTGGGATGTCAGTCACTTGTCTTGCCGTCAGGCAGACATTTCCTGTTTCCCCACCAGTGGTACTGTGCAGGGGTTCATTTTCCTTCCAGTGGTATTATGCAGGCGGGCATTTCCTTTCCAATGGTATTGTGCAGGCGGGCATTTCCCCACGAATTATGCTGTGCAGGTGGGCATTTCCCCACCAATGGTACTGTGCAGGCGGGTATTTCCCTTCCAATTGCACTATGCAGGTGGGCATTTCCCTTCTGATTGTACTGTGTAGGCGAGCATACCCCTTCCAGTGGTACAGTACAAGCGGCATTTCCATACCAATGGTACTGTGCAGGTGGGCATCTCCTCACCAATGGTACTGTGCAGGTGGGTATTTCCCTTCCAATGGTATTGTGCAGACGGGCATTTCCAAATGCGCGCTTTTGTGTAGGCGGATATTTTCCTGCTTGAAATTTTGGGCGGGCGGGCATTTCCCTGCTCGGGCATTTCCTTACCAATGATGTTCTGGAGTCAGGCATTTCCCAACTTCTAGTTTGCTGGCGACTTTATGAATTAGATTGCTTATATCTGAAGTTTTGTTTACTTTTTCCCTCAAATCACCATGGAAAGGGATCAAGTAAAACGGTTTATTAGTGGTTCATCAGCTCTTTTTTTCTCTCGTGCATCACTATTTATGATTTAATGGTGAGCAGAAAACAATGCCCGATGTGTAGGCGTATCCTTTATAAAATGATTGTGGTATGGAAATATTTGCAAATGTTCGGCTAAATAAATGTAAAATAAAGTCAACGTAAAATCAGCCCAAGAACCAAGATTAGGGAAGCGCAGTCGGCAGCTGAAGACGCACGCCCGGCAGACCCTCAGTCCCTCCGCGCCCTGTTGCAGATGGAAGCGCCTCGAGGCCGAAGCTCTGCCAGTTCACACTTCCAGGATATGAGAACTGACCACACTCAGTTAACATTCCTGACTCAACCTCGCTCCTTTTCTTTCGGGGAATATGACACCTCCGAGCAGTGGTTCTTAACCTTTTAGAGTCACGGACCCCTTTAAGAATCCATTAAAAGCTGTGGATCCCATCCCCAGAAAAATCCACGTAAATACAACTTTCCATGCAGTGTGTATAATGTGCTCTATTCATTGAGATTGGATTGCCTGATGCATATATGAAATACACAAAGTATTTTTAAACTTTAAGTTAAACATTCTAAATATAAATGTTATCTTTTATCTGTTCCTCACGAATCCTCTGAAACCCTTTCGTGGACCACAGGTTAAGAATCCCTGCCTCAGAGAGCTTGACCTGTTTTGCCCCCAGGGGTCAGCGAAGGTCATTCTGAGTGTAGCAGTTCTGGACTGGATTCAGCCATGGTCCTGGAGTGGCTCTGGCACTCCGCTGCCCTTGTATCAATTCTTAAGTAATGCACCAAAGCCGGCCACGCCTTTTACTGTCCTGTTATATCACATCACACACATACATATATATGTGTTTATATATATACGTATATGTATATTATATATTTACACATACATACATACATACATACATACATAATACATACATACATACATACATACATACATACATACATACATACACACACACACACACACACATATACACACACACACACACACACACACACACACACACACACACACACACACACACACACACACACACACACACACACACACACACACACACACACACACACGCTCGTATATGTATATATATGTATATATATGTGTATATATATGTATATATATATATATATATATATATATATATATATATATATATATATATAGACACATACACACACACACACACAAACATACAATTAGCCAGCTAGCTAGATATTTATATATGTGTGTGTGCGTGCGTGAGTGCATACATACGTGCGTGAGCCTTTGGTGCTTTGCCCGAGCTCAGCTCCGCGCATTCTCTCGGCTTTCCCCGGCAACGCAGCCGTGCCTCCTCCGTCCGCAGTGTTTTGGACAGCGGCACGAGGAACGCCCCGCGGCCTCGCCAGTGTTTTGGACAGCGACACGCGGAAAGAAACGCTTCTCCTGAGCAGGAAAGTGTACGGATAATCGGGATGCCTGAGGGCCCTCCGCTGCCTACGTGAGCACCTTACACCACCAGGAAAGTGTGGGTGCACGTCACCACACTCCCTCCTTCGAATGGTAAAGGAATGGTAAACTTAAGAACCATGAGGCGCTGGTTCACGTCCATCACCGTCGTTGCTTTCACACTTGCAGGTGAGCGGATTTTGACGTTTGTGTGTTCGTGACATCAGAAGGCACTTTCGCAAATCGTGTTTTATGATGGTACTAATGAATTTGGAAAGTATCATAACATGCGATTTACCACTCATGGCATTGGGATATGTACTATCAGTAGGAGAGAGAATCAGTGTCTCTATTTTGATTTTCTTAGGCAGCCTCTCAACCTTCATTTGATAAATGGAATAAATGAAGAAAATCAACCAAGGTAAATGTTTGGGATAATTGCTTGTAGGGCATAGTTTGGTATAGTTTCACTTTCAGTACACATGCCAGTAATAGGCAGAATGATTGAAAATAAGAGACTTTTCATATATAGCACACTACCTTTGCAAGTTGATAATAAGAAATTTGTGCAACACATAATACTTTGGTATGCATTTACAGGAAAATATAATGGCACTATAATAATACACCATAATATACTCTAATATATGAAATAATCTGCTCAGGCTAAAAATATGAAACAAGAGAAAATAGGTCTCAAGAATTGCACAGAGAGTAAGTCCACGGTGATCGGGTGGAGGTCCAGGGATGGAGCTCCTGATAGAG